>NW_027454772.1:0-27500 GCF_040206685.1 Ascaphus truei
GGGACCACATAGTATCTACACACACTTTTAGTTTTGCTACAATCTCTCACATTTCCACACCTACCCACACAATTTATATTAACTCCCACTCCACACACACACCTTTTGTAAAGCACTGTATAAACTGTGGGCTCTCCATTCATTTATATTCACACAGATACACACACACACACACACACTCTTACATCACTAACTTTCAGGAACCATTTAACACCTCTAGCCATAAATCACATTCACACAAGGGGGGGGGGGAGAAGAGACAAGCACAGATAACATTCCAAGAGACACTGTTTTTAAGTATACCCTTTGCTTGCTTCATTCATTGTAACACCGCCAGAAGAAGAGATCAGCGTATCTCGAAAGCTCGCACAAATAAAAGCATTTCGTTAGCCACAGAACGGTATAGTCTATTTATTTTTTGATTATATATATATATATATATGTGACACAAAGTATACCGCATCAACACAGTGCGTCACTGTTGCCCAGAAACTGTCTTGATTTATGATATAATAACAATGGACAGTGGTGCTAAAGGATAATGGATATGTATTACAACGAAAAAAGCATCCTTATGAAGAAGCACACGGGCATGCCAAGAAAGTGATAACAATACAAATGTATTACTGTGGGTTAAAAACAAGGGAAGAAAAATTGATAAAAGAGGAGGGGGACTCACATCTACCAAACATGTATTCCGTGAGGCAAAGAACAGCAAAAGTAATCACCAGCACAAGCAGCTCTGATCCAAGCATGCACATATACCTCTACACACAAGCAGCTCTGATCCAAGCATGCACATATACCTCTACACACAAGCAGCTCTGATCCAAGCATGCACATATACCTCTACACACAAGCAGCTCTGATCCAAGCATGCACATATACCGCTACACACAAGCAGCTCTGATCCAAGCATGCACATATACCTCTACACACAAGCAGCTCTGATCCAAGCATGCACATATACCTCTACACACACAAGCAGCTCTGATCCAAGCATGCACATATACCTCTACACACAAGCAGCTCTGATCCAAGCATGCACATATACCTCTCCACACAAGCAGCTCTGATCCAAGCATGCACATATACCTCTACACACAAGCAGCTCTGATCCAAGCATGCACATATACCTCTACACACAAGCAGCTCTGATCCAAGCATGCACATATACCTCTACACACAAGCAGCTCTGATCCAAGCATGCACATATACCTCTACACACACTGCAGCTCTGATCCAAGCATGCACATATACCTCTACACACAAGCAGCTCTGATCCAAGCATGCACATATACCTCTACACACAAGCAGCTCTGATCCAAGCATGCACATATACCTCTACACACAAGCAGCTCTGATCCAAGCATGCACATATACCTCTACACACACTGCAACTCTGATCCAAGCATGCACATATACCTCTACACACAAGCAGCTCTGATCCAAGCATGCACATATACCTCTACACACAAGCAGCTCTGATCCAAGCATGCACATATACCTCTCCACACAAGCAGCTCTGATCCAAGCATGCACATATACCTCTCCACACACTGCAGCTCTGATCCAAGCATGCACATATACCTCTACACACACTGCAGCTCTGATCCACGCATGCACATATACCTCTCCACACAAGCAGCTCTGATCCAATCATGCACATATACCTCTACACACAAGCAGCTCTGATCCAAGCATGCACATACACTGGCGACACAGTTTATTACACTGCGGCCAGATCCGCAAGCCGGGAGATTTCCCGGCTTGCTAGTGGCCGCCCCTCGGCGTGCCGCGCGGTCACGCGTCTTCGGGAGCGTGCGCCCCCTGCACGCGCGTCCAGGGGCTCCCCGAGGGAGCCCTGGTGTCCCGCGATCGCGGGACAGCGGCAGGGGGTTCCGGGGGACCCGGCGGACCCGGCAGCGGTAGGGAGAGCGCCCCGATCGGAGGGCGCTCTTCCGCTGCTTCGGCGCGCGCCCGTCACTCTCGGGCGCGCGCCAGGCTACTGCTGCGGCACAGAACGGGCAAATGCTCGAATAAACTGTGCCGCAGCAGTATACCTCTACACACAAGCAGCTCTGATCCAAGCATGCACATATACCTCTCCACACAAGCAGCTCTGATCCAAGCATGCACATATACCTCTACACACAAGCAGCTCTGATCCAAGCATGCACATATACCTCTACACACAAGCAGCTCTGATCCAAGCATGCACATATACCTCTACACACACTCCAGCTCTGATCCAAGCATGCACATATACCTCTCCACACAAGCAGCTCTGATCCAATCATGCACATATACCTCTACACACAAGCAGCTCTGATCCAAGCATGCGCATATACCTCTACACACAAGCAGCTCTGATCCAATCATGCACATATACCTCTCCACACAAGCAGCTCTGATCCAAGCATGCGCATATACCTCTACACACAAGCAGCTCTGATCCAAGCATGCACATATACCTCTACACACAAGCAGCTCTGATCCAAGCATGCACATATACCTCTACACACAAGCAGCTCTGATCCAAGCATGCACATATACCTCTACACACAAGCAGCTCTGATCCAAGCATACACATATACCTCTACACACAAGCAGCTCTGATCCAAGCATGCACATATACCTCTACACACAAGCAGCTCTGATCCAAGCATGCACATATACCTCTACACACACAAGCAGCTCTGATCCAAGCATGCACATATACCTCTACACACACAAGCAGCTCTGATCCAAGCATGCACATATACCTCTACACACAAGCAGCTCTGATCCAATCATGCACATATACCTCTACACACAAGCAGCTCTGATCCAAGCATGCACATATACCTCTACACACAAGCAGCTCTGATCCAAGCATGCACATATACCTCTACACACAAGCAGCTCTGATCCAAGCATGCACATATACCTCTCCACACAAGCAGCTCTGATCCAAGCATGCACATATACCTCTACACACAAGCAGCTCTGATCCAAGCATGCACATATACCTCTACACACAAGCAGCTCTGATCCAAGCATGCTCATATACCTCTCCACACAAGCAGCTCTGATCCAAGCATGCACATATACCTCTACACACACTGAAGATTTGTGCACATAACGTAAGGAGATAGCTGTTGTTGTAAAATAGTAATTGCAGAAATGGAGGCAATAAATGCTCGAGTATTAAAGATGTAAATACATCACCATTAAAGCGTAGGTGTGAAAGGCCAATTTACAGATAGCCAAGGCCTCCTGTCATGGAAAAGGGTAGGGGTCCCACTCCACAGACTCTCACTCCAACGCGTTCCGACTAAAACGGTCTTCTTCAGAGAGAAGAAGATTATATATATAGATATATATATATATATATATATATATATCTTATACTATATTAGTGAAAGCACTGTATGTTTGCCTGCCTGGATGTCCGGTGTCCCTAGGGGAAATCTCATTGGTCCCTTGGGTCGCCCGCCCCCGCACACCTCTCATTGGCCTGAGGCGGAGTGACGGCCCACACACACACACACACACAACACAGCAGCTCTATACACACACACACACACACACACACACACACACACACACACACACACACACACACACAACACAGCAGCTCTATACACACACACACACACACACAACACAGCAGCTCTATACACACACACACACACACACACACACACACACACAACACAGCAGCTCTATACACACACACACACACACACACACACACACACAACACAGCAGCTCTATACACACACACACACAACACAGCAGCTCTATACACACACACACACACACACACAACACAGCAGCTCTATACACACACACACACACACACAACACAGCAGCTCTATACACACACACACACACACACAACACAGCAGCTCTATACACACACACACACACACACACACAAGACAGCAGCTCTATACACACACACACACACACACACAACACAGCAGCTCTATACACACACACACACACAACACAGCAGCTCTATACACACACACACACAACACAGCAGCTCTATACACACACACACACACACACACACACACACACACAAAACACAGCAGCTCTATACACACACACACAACACAGCAGCTCTATACACACACACACACACACAACACAGCAGCTCTATACACACACACACACAACACAGCAGCTCTATACACACACACACACACACACACACAACACAGCAGCTCTATACACACACACACACCCTCTGTCCGCCCCCCTCCCCCCCCCCTCACGTGCGCCATCCTGCACTGGCTCCGGACGGGAAGCGCGGCCCTCCTACCCCAGCCGCTCCCTTACCTCCCCGGCGCTACCACCCGCTCAGGTAAGTCACTGTGCGTCCCGCCTCAGCCTCAGGCCCACTGCGCGTCCCGCCTCAGCCTCAGGCCCACTGCGCGTCCCGCCTCAGCCTCAGGCCCACTGCGCGTCCCGCCTCAGCCTCAGGCCCACTGCGCGTCCCGCCTCAGCCTCAGGCCCACACAGGGCGCTTCCTACCGCCGCTCAGCCAGACGCCACATCGAGCGGGCGCCGGGGGGGGGGGGGGGGGAGCGTGAGTCTTAGGCCCACACAGGGCGCTTCCTGCAGCCGCCTGCACGCCTCACTCAGCAGGACGGCACATCGGGGGACCAAGCGGCCGCCGGGGGGGGGAGCGCGAGTCACAGGGAACGGGGGGGGGGGAGTCACGGGGAACGGGGGGGGGGGAAATGCCCATACATAAATTATGACAATACATATGCCCACCGCTCTCCACCCCCCCCCACTCCCCTTCCCCCCCCCCCACTCCCCTTTCCCCCCCCCCACTCCCCTTTCCCCCCCCCCACTCCCCTTTCCCCCCCCCCCCCTCCCCTTTCCCTTTCTCCCCCCGCTCCCCTTTCTCCCCCCCCCCGCTCCCCTTTCTCCCCCCCCCCGCTCCCCTTTCTCCCCCCCCGCTCCCCTTTCTCCCCCCCCCGCTCCCCTTTCTCCCCCCCCATGCTCCCCTTTCTCCCCCCCCCCGCTCCCCTTTCTCCCCCCCGCTCCCCTTTCTCCCCCCCGCTCCCCTTTCTCCCCCCCCGCTCCCCTTTCTCCCCCCCCGCTCCCCTTTCTCCCCCCCCGCTCCCCTTTCTCCCCCCCCCGCTCCCCTTTCTCCCCCCCCCCGCTCCCCTTTCTCCCCCCCCCCCGCTCCCCTTTCTCCCCCCCCCCCGCTCCCCTTTCTCCCCCCCGCTCCCCTTTCTCCCCCCCCGCTCCCCTTTCTCCCCCCCCCGCTCCCCTTTCTCCCCCCCCGCTCCCCTTTCTCCCCCCCCGCTCCCCTTTCTCCCCCCCCGCTCCCCTTTCTCCCCCCCCCCGCTCCCCTTTCTCTCCCCCCCCGCTCCCCTTTCTCCCCCCCCGCTCCCCTTTCTCCCCCCCCGCTCCCCTTTCTCCCCCCCCCCCGCTCCCCTTTCTCCCCCCCCGCTCCCCTTTCTCCCTTCCCGCTCCCCTTTCTCCCCCCCGCTCCCCTTTCTCCCCCCCCGCTCCCCTTTCTCCCCCCCCCCGCTCCCCTTTCTCCCCCCCCCCGCTCCCCTTTCTCCCCCCCCCCGCTCCCCTTTCTCCCCCCCCCCGCTCCCCTTTCTCCCCCCCCCCCGCTCCCCTTTCTCCCCCCCCCGCTCCCCTTTCTCCCCCCCCCGCTCCCCTTTCTCCCCCCCCCCCGAAACCTTTACAACAAATACTCACCTATTGTTCCACGAGTTATAAATAATACTACCTATTACGCATTTACATCCCGGGCAACGCCGGGTCTCTCAGCTAGTATATATATATATATTTTTTTTTTTTGCATGTCATTTCCCAGAATCCCTTGCTGCAGTGGAAGTGCTGTATGCTGGTGATAATGGGGAAAGGAGGGGTTGCAGACCTGCCTAAGACATGCAGATGAGCATACAGTTGTATTTGCATATTTGCTTTCCTGTGGAGGGTTTTTGTCACTTTTTTTACTCACCATAACTTAACTCAGTATTATGGTATAGCCTATCCCATAGCCTCTTTGCATACCCAGTTAAATCAACCCCACACTGATGAGACCCATTAAGGTCGAAACAGCTGTCTGTGGGTGGTTTTCTGGGTATGCACCTTAACCCTGGCTGTGCTCAAAGCTGTGACCATGCAGCAAGCTTAAGCCTATAGGGAACCATGTTAAAAGTGGTTTTTGAGGCAAAAAGTGACACTGTGTGCTCATTTGCATGTCATTTCCCAGAATCCCTTGCTGCAGTGGAAGTGCGGAAGGCAGGCCACAGGACCGAAACGTTGGATTTATATGTGCCTGCTTTTTTTCAAATACACTTTTGCAATATACCTTGAGTGCTGTTTTTTTGTCTCCTTGGTGGGACACCTGGTTTCCTGTAATTTTTGTTGAACAAGCACTTATTTCTTTGGAGCCTTTGAAGTGCCTGCTGTTATCTATATCTATATATATATATATATATATATATATATATATATATATATATATAAAATCAAAAAATAAATAGATGATATTATTTTTTTATTATTTTATGATTATTGAAGCTCGGCTAACACGGTACTTATACCTCTACACATATACCTTGAGTGCTGTTTTTTGTCTCCTTGGTGGGACACCTGGTTTCATATATATATATATATATATATATATATATATATATGTATATATATATATGTATATATATATATGTGTGTAAATATATATATGTGTGTATGTATATAAATATACATATATATATATATGTATATGTGTTCGTGTGTGTGTGTCATACAAGAATCTATTATTATCTAAAATCAGTAACATATGTGATCTATTATGCCATTACCAATTGGACTGTAGGACTATAAAACCATTACGACTGAGTTGTAGCATTATCCTCTGATGAAATCAGCCGTGTGCTGAAGAAACACGTAGGTACATTCTTCTCGTTGCTATTGCCACACTATCCGTCTTGACGCCGGAAGGGAAGTTGGTACGCGAACAAGGCGAGACACCGGAATTACAGAGTGGAATCACAACTGCATACTACAGATTGCCGGAGGACCACACTGCAAGGGGCGCAGCCTATCGAGTTTCCCGGTCATCGTCCAAAGTCTGGAGCTGCGGATTGACCACCGGATTGACCACCGGATTACCACGGAGCACGAGCCTGTCTCATACAACGCTTTTACCAAACGGATGTTTGTGAGTTTGTTATTTTTATCTTGTCCAGGAAATGAAATTGTTAAACCGAATTTACACATGGAGCGGGCGCTTTCTCTTCTTTTTTTTTGTTTAGGTATCTATCGAGGAGGTGGTTGTTTCCCCGAAGAGAGCTGCCAGGACTCCAGAGGATGCCCGAATTGGATCCTTTTATGATTGAGTTATAACATAGCTATTAGAGCTAAGTTTCTGGACTGTTATTGTGTTTAGGCATAGTGTTTATTATTATTTTATTACAGCTACTTTTTAGTTATTAATTCTGGCCACTAATTCTCACTGCCACTATAATCTTTCTCTAGCCACAACCAAATTGCTATATCAGCTATATTATTTATTGGTTATACCAGGGGAGCTCGCGCCCCCACCCCCTCCTTTACCTTGATGCGGCGTCACGTGACCGGCAGCGGCATTTGACGAGGGTGACGTCACATGACCCCGCGGCGTAATTTAACACCGCGTTGCCATGGACACGAGTGACGCCGGCAGAGTCAAGGTAAGTAATAGCATTGCAGAGGCCTCACGCGATCCCCCGGCATTTAATTTTAATGCCTCGAGGAAGTGCGCGGGGCCTCTGCAACCGCCCGTGCGCCTCCCCCCCCCCGAAAAATCTCCCGCCCTCCACTTTGCGCACCTCTGGGTTATACCATATATATACACACGCACACACATATATACACACACACACACACATACATATACACACACGTGTATGTGTGTATAAAACAGACAATATATATACATATAGTATGATATATATATATAAACATACTATATGTGTATATGTGTATATGTGTATATATATATATATATTGCACGCGCACACACACATATAACGTTTTATCCAACTTTTTCATTTATCATTTGTAGAGAAAATGAACAATGTCGCCAAAAGCGCTATTTTTCAAAATGTAGCATCTCTACTAATTAGTGTAAAATGATACTTCATATAAAGCAGGTTATGGGACCCAGTATAAAATGACCTTCATGTCTCTTATCACATCCCAGTATATGGATATCTTCTATTATCACAAGCTGCTAACATGTGACAGGGCTCAGGGTCTGAGCCCAGAATGTGACATATTGAACATTCTCATTCTAAATTTCAAAAAATATTGTGTTGATTTCTGACCTGACTGCCGTGGTTACAGCTCAACCACTCTGTTCTACTGCATGTCACCACTTTCTGCCACAACCAGCTGACGGTGGATCTGCAAGGAGTTCAACGCTCATTGGCATCAAATCTGTGGCTTGGTTGACGTATCATTTCTCCAGCTTTTTATTGTATTGTTTTTAAATAGATTATATTTATTTAGTTGAATAGATTATATTTCTTAGTACAATAGATTCTATTTATTAGTTTAATAGATATTTATTTAGTTTGATACATTATATTTCTTAGTTTAATAGATCATATTTGTTAGTTAAATAGATTATATTAACTAGTATTTAAGTCTCCCCCTCAGAGCCCCATTAGATAAATATTTTAGGACCCTTGTGCATATTTCACATCTTTTCGGAGTCGCTTATTTTTTAGACCCTCGGAGCCGAAACCTAAAGGGGTCAGCTAAGAAAGTTCGGATCAAGAGGAGCCACACAGCTTAAAGACAGAACATTTCCAAGGGAGATGGAGACAATTTGGGTAAGATCTGATTAAAGGACAACCTTTGGGGAAGGGAAGGGTGATGGGGGAGTGTAAGAGGGGGGTGAGAGAGCAAGGTGGTGTGTCAGATTGGGGCAGAGCAAGAGAACGCAAAAATGATGGGGATTTGCTGCATACCAAAAAAAACAATTAGTGATACTTTTACCAGTGCCCCTTAGTCTCAGGGAAGACCGGCATTTCGTCCAATGTATACAATAAGATTGATGGAAAAGGGCACACAGATTTGAATAAAAAAAGATAATTTATTGTGCCACAGACTACAATGTTTTGGCTGCTGGCCTTTCTTTGCTGGATTTAGTGGGTTTAGCCACTTTACCTGAAAAAGACCAGCAGGCCGAAATGTTGTAGTCTATGGCAGTGCAAGAGAAAACAGGTTGGGGGGGGGTGGGTTCTCGCAAGGTCGCCGACCCATGGGTGAGGGTCCCCGGTGGAAACTAGTCCTGGACCCCGGGAAAGCTGTCTGTGGCCCATACAAGCTGAGTAACATGTAGAAAGGACACATGTATGTTCAGAATGAGTTAGCATGGTATTTTGAGAGGCATCATAGCAGGTCAGTGCAAGTCAGGGCAGAGCACTGCAAGGTCAGTCAATATGAGTATGAGGAAGGGTCCGATGGAGGAGTTGGAGGGTCCCAGAATATCTCTTAAAGCAGGGGTGTGCAAATCGAGGGGCGCGACATTTTCTTGGGAGGAGGGGCTCGGCGCTTACAGTGGCCCCTCGCTCTTCCCCACAGCATTTAAATTAAATGCCGGAAATCGCGCGCAAGTCCTCTGTAAGTTCCCTTTCCTTGTCTCCGGCGGCTTCTGGCGACAGCAACGTGGCGTCACATGATGTGGCATTGCCATAGCAACGTGATATCACATGACGTCGTTACATCAGAACGTCGGAGACAAGGTGGGGAGGGGGGAGGGGGGAGCAGGGAAAAAGGTTGCGCAACCCTGTCTTAAAGCATTGTCTTGCATACAGATCAGAGGCCAAGAATGGATATGGATATCCGATGTGAAGCCGGAAATAAGACAGAAAAGACCGTTTCGGGAGAAGAAGGTGAGTGATGAAATAGCCGTCACTGTGTAACTCTTCCAATTACCTGCAACTTCATGCAGAGAAATAGCAACGCTTGTTTTTAACGTGTTAAGCACCTAATGGGGAATTCAACTGCTGAGAGGTTAAGGGAGTTACTCACCAAACTCAGCGACGTTTCTGTGTCTCTGTGATAACTCCCCTAGGACATGCCTGAAAACCAGAGGTTACTCAATGTATTTTTGATAAATAGAAATATGACCTTCTGGGGAGGGGTACATAATGGGTACTGGGCCTGGTGAGGTGGGTATAACGGGTACTGGGCCTGGTGAGGTGGGTATAACAGGTACTGGGCCTGGGGAGGGGTGTATAACAGGGTACTGGGCCTTGGGAGGGGTGTATAACAGGGTACTGGGCCTGGGGAGGGGTGTATAACAGGGTACTGGGCCTGGGGAGGGGCGTATAACAGGGTACTGGGCCTTGGGAGGGGTGTATAACAGGGTACTGGGCCTTGGGAGGGTTGTATAACTGGGTACTGGGCCTGGGGAGGTGGGTATAACGGGTATTTGCCCTGTGGAGGGCGGTATAACGTGGTATTGCGGAGGGGGTATAAGTGGCACAGGAGCTCTTGCGATACAGAGTATCACTGTCCCTGGTTACAAACACTTCATGTCTCCTGCAGGTCAGGACACGCACGAAGGTGGTGCCCTTTGTGCCACCAGACGACGAGGCGGGCTACGAGGCGGACGACGAGGCATACGAAAAAGCGGGCGTCAAGTGGAACAATGAGGTGGGCTACAAGGCGGCCGAGGAGGCAGACGTGGTGTACGATGACCAAGGAGCATACGACAGGTGTGGCCGGATCTGCTGCTTCACCTTTTTTAGGCGGAGGAGAAGACCCCAGGAGCAGGTAGGAGAATACGAGAGGTGCGGACAGATCTGCTGCTTCACCTTTTTTAGGCGGAGAAGAAGCCGGGAGCAGGTAGCAGAGGAGCCAGGGCGTAGATACAGGGGTATTCTAGGGGCCCTGAGAAGTTGGTTTGACCGCAGGAGAGGCAGATAAGATCAGGAAGGCTGCGGGAGGGGCAGGTACTAGAGGGAGATAGGGATATTGGGCGTGAGAGGGTGAGAGAGAACAAGGAGCAGGGCCGGAGCACGGGTTTCATGCGCCCGAGGCGAAACTTAAAATTTGTGCCCCAGTTGTATAAAAAATAACAAGATAAATAAAATAATAAAATAAACAGTGGCGTAGCTATTGGGACTGCAGGGGGTGCGACCGCACCCCAGCGCGACGCAAAATAAAAACAAAAGGGCGCCAAAATACTGGATAAAAAAAAAGAATAATAATTTTAAAAAAAAGATAAATAAATTAGAAATAATAATAAAAAAAATAATAATGATTATTAATGCGCCCCTAGGACCTTTGCGCGCTAGGCGACCGCCTAATGGCCGGCCGGCCCTGCGAGGTATGCGGGAGGAAAAGGGGTGAATGGGATAGATATGCAGGGGGATGGGGGAGCAGGTGAGTTATACACAGGGGCACAAGGGCCCCATCACCCACATCTCTATATACTGAGTGTGCCCCTGTGTATAACAACGCTGATCTGTGCTGCTCCATCTGATCTCACTGCGCAGTGATCCAGGGACCCTCCGATCGCCATTTAATGGGGTCAGGAAGGAATTTTTTTCCCCCATTGCACAGCAGGGGTTATGTTTCGCCTTCCTCTGGATCACAGCAACAAATTGCCCTTTGTGCATGAATTATCAGTGAGATCTTTATACACCCTGCATTGGTCTTCACTCCTTTGCTGCCGGAGGGGCCTGCAGTGCATTGCTCTGCGTGTTACTATATTGCTCTGCAATGTGCTGCAGGCCCCTACCAGCAAAGAGATTCATTATTTCAATAAAATACTCTCTTTAATCCAACCTATGTGTAGTGTCTTTTCTATCCGTTGTATCTATTGCTAACAGCTCAGTGATTCTTCCCCAGGTCATTGCACTAGTGTCACGCTGCCAAGCCGGGTGTGAGGGAGATTTATAGGGTCACATATACACTTCTGCCAAAACACGAGTGCAAACAGGAAGCCCCTCTGATCTCATATCTTTTATTACACAAAACGGTATCTAAAAAGGTAAAAAGAACATACATGGGATTCTGCTACAAATATCTCTCTAATTACAAACCAATTAGCAAATCATTCAGATTAGAGTCGAGCGAAAAGAAAGGGTTAAGTATCTCATGTACAGTATATGCAGTGCAGGCTGTTCTGCGCATTACATGCAGGGGACAACGTTTAGGGGATATAAGTAATGCTGATCTCAGAGCTGACCGGCTGACCTGCTCTTCTGGCTGACCGGAGGACCTGCTCTTCTGGCTGACCGGCTTCCCTTCTTCCAGCTAACTGACCTGAATTGTGGCCCCTGTATCTCCCAATTAAACGTTTTATTGGCATATTCTTGTTTGACTCGTTCTATACAGACATTTTCTATATATTCATTGTGGGATTTGATAACATCTGTAAGATCTCTCAGAATATCACATTCTGTACGTTTGTGCTGAATATTTTTCCATTCTCAATTTACTTAATATTAGTTTTTGGCTTCAATTATTTATATCGAGCCCAAAATACCTTTATACAGGATGCTGTTCCCTTTATCCCACAAATGCTGCTTCATTAAAGCCTGTGGGTGGCACTTAATGCATTCTCAGACTTTTAGGCAACATCCCTAATTTCCAAACGTGGGATAAAATCTGTGCATATTTAAATGGTTCATTTTTCCATTTTTCCATTGTGACAAAATATCAATTTTCTCACTCAGACTACTAAATCCCTCCCCAAAAATATCCGTTTCACATAAAAGTGTGTGCGCGTCTCCTTCCGCCTAACTGGCACGTCGTCCTTACGGGCGCCACTCCTTGCAACTCCACGCTGCCCTCCAGTGGTAAAAGAAATAAGATACATTTACTGTACTCGTCTGGCAGCTGCTCCCGTATAAGGTGGGTAACTCTGTATTAGGGGTCTTGGTAGAGTATATTTTATACTTATGTCGGATAGATGAGAAAATAATATTCCTAACAGGTTATTGTGAGAGGCCTTGGATTTGATCCTATATGCACGCAGCCCTCGCCTCTCTGACCTTGAACACATACTTCAATCTGATTTTTTGAGACTTGAAACTGGATTTCCCAAAACAAACTGATTTTAAACACTGACAAGACTGTAACAATGGTATTTGGGACCAGAGCTAAATTGCTAAAGCTGCCAATGACAGAGCTTCAGATAAAAACCAGCTCTAATACCATCCTAGCCCCTGTTACTTGTTTGAAATATCTGGGCATATAGTTCAACTCCCATTTAACATTTGGGATGCACATTGATACCCTGACATCCAAATCCTATGCCAAACTAGGTGTACTTTACAGGAACAAATCCTCCCTAAGGCCCTCATGCAGTAAGCAGCGATAAGCCACTTATCACCAGTTTATAGCCAAAAAAGCCTACAGCGATTCAGAAAGCCCAGAGAAGCTGGCGATTAGAGCAAAAATAACCGGGGTTTTTTTGCCGGAAAATAAATAAATAAATAAAATCGGCAGACGCGCGGTGATAAGCCACTTTTCAGCACTGATCGCCAGTTTTTCAAACACGCTCAATTCTATAAGCCCTGATCAGCTTATTGCGGCTGATCGCCACTTTAAAATTGCTGTTTCTTCTCCAAATTGTCCCGCCACAAAAGTTGGCAAGAAGGTGGGGTGAAGCTGCGATGAAAATAACATGCATGTGTCCCAGAGCTGATATCCATTAATATCAGCACCAGAGACCCCCGGCATGAATCTGATGCATAAAAAATGCATTTACAGGCAACTTCATTACCGCCAAGGCAATGAAGGGGTTATACACCCGTGCCAGGCTTATTGTGGGTAGCGGGGGTGGGTGAAGGTGGTATTTGGCCCTGGGTGGGTGTTTAGGCCTTGCCAGGGGGTTGCAGGATGACTTAACCTCTTCTTTAACTTCGTGGTTAATACCGCTAAGGTAATGAAGGGGTTAACCCCTCCCGCTACCCCCCCCCCACCCGGTAGGCCTAAACACCCATCCTTGGGGCCAATACCCCGTTCATCCACCCCCACTACCCACAATAAACAAAAATACACATAACAGCCCCACTAGCCACCTCCTAGGTCCCTAATAAACCATTACAATATTCATAAAACCATTATTTTGTTTACACCCAGGATTATTACATGGGATTAGGGCTATGTTATTCAGTGAGGGGTTGTGTGTTTGTATTCGTAGGGACAGGCAAGGCCGGAGTCAGATGGGTTTCTCCTGCCTCTGTCCTCCCTGTCTCCTGACCCTTCCTGTAGCCGGACAAAGAAGAAGAAGCAGGCACACGGTCTTACTCAAAGGAGGTTTAATATGCCATAAAGTCCAACGTTTCGGCAGTCTAATACTGCCTTTCTCAAGGTGAAGGCTACCAAACACAAGAAAACAGTCACAATATATACCACCCCCCTGATACTCTCCCCGCTCTGCCACATAACCAGGATGTTGACGCCCCCTAGTGACGTCAGAGCTACCATATGGCGCCCCCTAGTGATGTCAGAGCTACCATATGGCGCCCCCTAGTGACGTCAGACGTCTAGGTCTAAATCCCTGGCAATACAGCATAGAGCTGTCTTGGAGGAATGCAGCCACAGCCACACCTCTCCCCAGACTGAACACTCCCCCATGATGACGTCAGCGTGACCCGCCCGTCGGGGGGAAGGGGGGGGGTGTGCACCAATCAAGACTACTCACAGGGCTGGACAAAGATGTATCCGTCGCCATGGGATCAGTGTCAGAGCAGGGAGGAGTGACACACTCCTATAAATCACCCTGAAAGTGTAAATAAACCACACACCAAAATATTCATAAAGCATATGTGCACAAAACTAATACAGCAATATACTATTAAAAACATGTGACTGTATACTGCTGATGACATCAGTATAATCCTGCAAAGTTACCGTGAAATGCCACATAAGAATATGCAGTACATCAGTATTTAGAATATACTAGTGTGTATACCTAGTCAGAAATGGGTACACACAGCCAGGGGGGGGGGGGGAGAGAAGGGGGAGGGAGGGAAGGGAAAAAAACCACACAAAAAGGATAATTTTCCCAATAGGTAAGTGCAGAGTCCATGGATGGTGCAAGATCAAATATGCCTGTAGAAAGACAAAAAATTACCTTCTATTAAGGAAGCATTTTAAATTCTGTTGCTCATTAAGACCCATACCGTTGCTGGTATTTAAAGCATGTATCCAGAATGCTTCACGTCTCAATAAGAAAGTCTCCCTATCTGGAGTGAGAAAATGTGAAAAGATATAGTGCGCTACTACAATCAATAAAAGTGAGGTGATATAGTGATGTACAAAAAGAGGTGACCTTTAAACACGTAGAGTATATGGAACGTCTGCAGCTGTGGCACCAGGGATGGCTCAAATACCCCCTAATAGCAAACAGAAATACAAAAAAACACAGCGCACAACGCTCATAGTGCATTAAAAATTATATTAGTAACCACAAAATAAAGGTGAGTATTAAGCGTACATTTAGATAGAAAAAACAATCATTTCAGGGTTAATGTTACCCAAGCACCAACGGACGCCAATAGAGATGTCGTGGCTCTCTCCTTCTCAATCCCTCAGCCTCGGGGGTAGGGCCTGGGTGGTCTTCCAATCGGTTAGCTGTTAGTACAGCCCTCAGCCTCAAGGTAGTACTTAGGAGGTCTCCAGTTCAGCTGAACAGCAGTACAGCCAATTCGCCGTGCCAAGCAATAATGTCTTTCACTGTTCCAGTCTCTGTAGCAGCGGAGCACACGCTGTGGGGCGTCTATTTTTAATTTTTATGATTCTCCCGCTTTGGGGGGTGACTGAATTGACTACCGGTAGTCAGACTGTTACAGACCGAGCAGCTCATGCATCTAAAGTTACCCGGTCTGCCACCCTCCAGAAAATGAGGAGTTCTGTAGTTACCCTCATTATCTGCATGTATCAGGCTATCCGCCAGATTCCTCCCTCTTTTGAATGCCACCATTGGTGGTACACAGCAACTTTCAGATAATATATCATCATTTTGCAGAATATGCCAGTGTTTAAGACTGGTAGATTTAATAAAACCACCAGCTTGACTGTACGTAGTAAGCAGGAAGGAAAAGACTTGGATCACAACTATGAAAAAACGAGAACTGGAGGCTAATAGAAAAAATAACAAATTATTTATTGGGACATAACTAATTAAAAAGAGAAACCTCTCGCATGGTGCGCTTTATCAAAGAGTAGTTTCACTGGTCTTAATCAAACTCTTATATGGTTTACACCCTCAAAAGCACCGCCCACCTGTGTCCAGGTAAACACAAACCCCCAGGACATTTTGTCTTTTGCATGTCTCTGATCCACTCACATCTACTGACGTCTGAGCTGAGGTGCTGATTTCTTATGCTGTAAACCTGGGCTGTTGTTCCTGAAGATCCTGACACCTTTCTACCTGCTGTGTAGATCAATGCTTTTTACCTTTTGACCTGCTGTAAGTAGGCATTGCTATAGAGCCAAGACATACATGTTTTATCCAGATTGAAAAGAACTTATTACACTATTGTATGCATTTATTTTTTATTTTTCATGGTGTATCCCTGCTATCTTCGCTCCCTTCCCATCCCGGACAAGCAGTGTATGTACTACCATTATCACTGCATTTGCCAGCTTTATCACTCTAGCACTCTTATTTTAACACACTAAAGTCTCCATTATAGTGCGCAGTGCTGGCTGATCTAGCAAGGTAGCTGGACATTTAACCCATTGGCCACTCACTTGTGTACATCTATACACTTCCATTATTGGGTCTCACCGTTGCTCCAGAGGGGTTAACACCCTGACTCCTAGCAATCTGTGTCCTCCATATCCCACCATTATTAAGTGGTTAAATGGGATAGTATGAACTTATAACTGACGACAAGGTTGCCTGATAGCGTTGATTTAATATATTTTTAATTCACATTACACATTACTTTGGTAATATATGTTTTAAGTAAATTTATTAAAAGTTAATTTTTACACTGTTATGGTGTGCATTTAAGTGAATTCTTTTAGGGGGCACATCCATTTTGTGTTTCCCTTCACCTTTTCTAGATCCCATTCTGTATTAATTCCTGCAGGGGATAATGTATCCAAAGAATGGATCCAAAACATCTCCCGCTGGTTGAGGAGCTTTAATCTATCACCCCCTCTCATGGGCATGGGCACCAGTTCTACAGCAGAAAAATGAACATTTGATAGACCTCCTGAAGGACAGTCAGTAAAATGTTTTGAAACTGGTAACATGAAATCTTTTCTTTTAATGGAACGTATATGCTCCATGATTCTGTTTTTAACAGGGCGTATAGTGCAGCCCACGTACCCTTGGCCACAGCCACAGGTAAGAAAGTATATGACAAATTGTGAGTCACAATTAATAAAGGATGGGATCCTATAGTTCTTTTTAGAATAAATAGTCTTAATAGACTTAATTGGTTTCGCATAGCAGCAAACGCAACATTTTCCACATTTAAAAAAACCTTTTATTTTAAACAGATTTGTTAGACTTCTTAGAGTCAAACAATCTTGGAGAAAGATAGTCAGATAAGGATTTGGATTTCCTAAAAGTAATGGCTGGACCCTGGTTAACTGAACTATGTAGGTCCTTATCAAGAGTGAGGGTCCCCCAATGTTTATAAATGATAGAACGAATCTGTTCAGCCTGGCGACTAAACTGGGTGACAAATAGAGCAGACGTCACTCGATCCAATTCATGTTTCTTCTTGAACTTCACAGACGAGTTCGATAACAAATCGATCCTGTTTGTAGATTTGACACACAGATATGCTGCTTCAATATCAGTGTGATTATATTTTCTTTGAGCAAATCGAGTTTTTAATTCCTCTGCTTGATGCTCAAATAAATCGTCATTTGAACAAAGCCGTCTTAGTCGAAGGAATTCAGCCTTGGGTATACTTCGAATGAATGATTTAGAATGACTGCTGTCTGCTTCCAATAAAGTATTACGTGAATGAGGCTTTCTAAAAATGTCCGTTTGAATAGTGCCTGTCGTGTCAATAAATAAAGTAATGTCTAAATAATTGATGTGATTCATGTGTTCTTCATAAGTAAATTTAAGATTTAAAGAATTAGTATTAAGTGTATGAATAAAGGCATGCAGTGATAATAAATCCCCATCCCAAATCATAATCAAATCGTCAATATACCGTTTATAGAAAATAATCTGATGACGAAAAGAATTATCAGCACCGAAAATGTGTGTGGATTCCCAAAGACCCACAAACAAATTAGCATAAGAGGGGGCAAATGACGTCCCCATAGCAGTACCCCGTGTCTGAAGATAAAATTGTCCAACTGCAATCCAGGGGGAGCATAAAGGGAAATAGAACAAAAAGAAAAAACAATCTAATTGCAGACAGTTTTTAAAAGGTGTATAAATTTGTGTTCTGTCTTGGCTCCTATGTGTTGCCTACTTACAAGATGTAAGTCAAAAACGAGCGGTTTTGACACACAATGGTCTCTGCTAGGAGGATTTCTTTAACCAGGTAGTGGGATCTCCAACTCTCAGCTCAGCAGCAGTGTATATGTAAAAGAAATGATACCATAGTGCAGACCAGTAACAATAAAAAACTCGACTTTATAGGGTAAAAATAAACACTTACAATAAAAACAAGTGGTTAAGGCATGTATCACATTGATAGTGATTGAGGAGAGAAAATGGTTAGCTCCAGGCTCACCCGCCTCCTCCGGTGTGACTGCGTGTGGACCACCGCTCTCTGTGACCTTTCACCTCCACTGGTGCTCGCTGTCTCGCCGGTCTAGTCCCCTCGTAGATCCCCTCTTGTGTGGGCTATTCGGCTCCCTTTGCTGGGTATATACAGGAGTATACAGGTGCTGCAGAGGACTTGGACTCCAGCTCTCTCACCGGTCAATGGTCCCGCCTTGCTTGCTCCAATGCGTCACTTCCGCTTAGTCCCGATGCGTCACTTCCGGTCGCGGCTGTGTGAGTGTCAGCTCCCAGATCTCTCCTCTCTCCTCTCAGGGCGGCTACCACTCTACGCGTTTCGCCAGGTGTGTGGCTTCCTCAGGAGTGTACCGCCCCCTCCTCTAAACTATCTCTATATACCTTCCATAATTGGTTTTTAATTAATTAATCAATAAAACACTTGTAAAATCAATTGGTCTGCACTATTTTTGTATCCATATATATAAGGGAGCTCGTTATTCAACAGGAGTGGAATCCTAAATATATGAGGTTTGGCATGGTTTAACCTGTCATTAACCACACCTTGTGGGGTAAAGGGAACTAATAATTTTCTATGTTTAGAGGGAATGGGTGGTCCAATTAGATAATTGGTGCTCGAATGATGTTTTATTTCTTTGCACTAAGAATTTAGGCTCATAGTAGTGTGGTTAGAATAGTTTCCAAGTGGGACAGGTTTAAGGCAGACTTAATTTCTGTAATGTGATCTATATTATATTATAGCCCACCAGGGATGAATTTAAAGGGCATGGGTATGTTTTTTAGGGAGAGAGAATTTTTCCCGTGACAGGACTATGGGGGCATTACAATCACAATTGATATATATATAAAAAAAAAAAAAAAAAAAAAAAAAAAAAGTAATTCACAATTAATCTCATACCACAGGTTGTACAATGTGGTACTTCAAAATTATGTAAAAAGTGGGGGAGCTCCGTCATATATATATAAACTCTCTATAGTATGGGAATACATATTAATATTATAAGGGGTTCCATAATGTAAGATTGGCATAAATAATTGCAGGACATTTACTTATTATTATAGCGCCGATACTATGATGGAATATAAACAACATGTTCATATCACAGACTAACTTAAAAAATACATACACATATATATGAGGGTGTCTATAAATATAGATACTAGTTTATACAAATGGCATAAAATCCTAAACAATAAACCTAACCTAGGGATGACAGGTAGTGTGTTACATCTTAGTTCTTATGTGGTTTATAATAAAGGATAACGGATGGCAGTTGCACACTGTGAGAGAGAACAGCAGAAGGAGGAAAAGACAGAAGAACCGGTTAATTCAACACATCAGCAATTTTACATCTTATACAGGTTACAAGAAGGGTGCAATCTCGATTTCCATGTTGAGTCCCCTGGGTGAGAGTGTCCGCAACCTGTGAATCCAGAAGGTCTCCCTTCTCATGAGTTCCAGATTGCGGTCACCCCCCCGCCAGTGGCCCGAGACATATTCTATAGGTGTGTAAGTCAGACCTGTCGTGTCCCCCTGGTGCTTCTCCATGAAGTGTTTGGAGAGACTGTGAGTTAAAAGAGATCTCTTGATGCTACTCAAATGTTCGATAATCCTAGTTCTTATTGGTCTCTCAGTCTTCCCTACATATTGTAGTTTGCAAGGGCACTCCAGGAGGTACACAACATGGTCTGACCTACATGTTAGACTGGATTCTATATTGAATCTTTCCCCTGTGTTGTTAGATGTAAACTCCAATTTGTTGTTCGATTTAAATTGACACGCTCTACATGTCTTGCATCCATGAAAACCTTTATTGGATTGTAACCAGTTCTGGGGCTTGGCTTTCTGTTTAAGGACACTGGGAGCTAGTGTGTTTTTTAAATTTCGTGCTTTCCTGAAGATGATATTTGGATGATCAGGTAGTTCGCTTCCCAAAATTGGGTCATTCTTCAGTATTGGCCAGTGCTTATTTATGATTTTCCTAATTTCCTTGGCTTCCCCATTATAGTTAGTGAGGAATGCAAAGTCTGATTTGTTCTTTATCGTTTTATCCCTTAATTTAGGTTTTAGAAGATCTTCCCTCTCCAATTTATCTATCTTTAGTAGAGCCTCATCTATCTTTTCCTCCTTGTATTTTTTCTCTATGAATCTTTCCTTTAGTTCATTGGATTGTTGTAAGAAAGTTTCCCTCTCACTACAGTTCCTCTTAATTCGGGTGAACTGGCTTGATGGAACTCCGTCCATCCACCTCGGGAGATGGCAACTCGTCCGTAAGATGTAGTTATTTTTATCAGTTTTCTTAAAGAATGTTTTTGTTTTTATTTGATCGTTTTCTATATATATTTCTAGGTCTAAGAAATTCACTCGCCTGTCACTGTACTCGCTTGTAAATTTTAGATTGAGTTCTACATTGTCTATGCCTGTTAGAAAATCTTGTAACTTACTTTCTCCATTCCCCCAGATTAGGTACACGTCATCGATGAACCGACGCCAGAGGACCAGGCCCTCCCCAAGCTCTCCATTAGGCCAGATGTTATCTTCCTCCCATGATGCCATGAAGAGGTTGGCGTAGCTAGGGGCGAACCTGGTCCCCATCGCCGTTCCTCGTTTCTGCAAGTAATGACTTCCCTCGTACCAAAAAAAGTTATGCTGTAAAATGAACATGATTCCATCAATAATAAAGTCAGCTTGTATGTCTGTTAGGTCAGCATCTTTCAATAAAAATCTTTTTATGGCTCTACATCCTTTTGTGTGGTCTATTGATGTATATAGCGACACAACGTCGCATGTTGCCATTAAGAAATTCTTCTCCCACTTGACTTTGCTCAGTGTATTTAATAGATCTGTGGTATCCTTTAAGTATGCCTTTTGTTGAGTGACATATTTCTGGAGGAATATGTCTATGTACAGTGACAAGTTTGATGTTAGTGAGTCAATCCCCGAGACTATAGGTCTGCCTGGGGGATTGACTTCACTTTTGTGAATTTTTGGCAGTTGGTAAAATACCGGTACCTTTGACTTGTCACTGTATAGAAACTTATATTCCCCCTCGTCTAGCACCTCCAGGAGCCTCCCCCTCTCCAACAGGACCATCAGCTCATCTGTAAATTCATTTATTGGATTTTTCTTTAATTTAGTGTATGTTTCTTCCTCCCCCAGTAGTCTTAAAGATTCCTTGTTGTAATTATCCCTGTCCATCAGAACAGTTCCTCCCCCTTTATCAGCCTGTTTTATCACTAATTCCTCATTCTCTGTGATTTCTTTTAAGGCTGTTTTTTCTTGTTTTGTGAGATTCTCTGTTATTTTCTGTTTGTTAATCGTCAGATTCTCAAAATCAGTGTTGATCATCTGGAAAAATGTTTCCAGATGATTGCCCTTTGCAAAGTGAGGATAAAAGGAGGACTTGGGTTTCAAACCCGTGTGGACCATATTTACCTCTTGTGCTACTACTGGTGGAATGGTTGGTCCTAATCTAGGGGCTTGGTCTCTATTCATGAAAAACCTTTTGAGGGTGAGTTTGCGGAGGAATCTATTTGCATCCATGAAGAGATCAAAGCTATTGTGATTCTTCACTGGCGCAAAAGATAACCCCTTTGAGATGACACTCTTCTGTGGATCTGTCAGTGTCACTTTGCTTAAATTGAATATGCTACTTTTCTGTTCTATCGGGCACTTCTCTTTCGTTCGTGCTCTTTGTCTCCCCCTCCCTGACAGGGAGGAGTCAGACTTCCAAATAATTGTTTACTAAGTCTTTAGATGCAGCTGTGCATGACCAGTCCATTAAGGCTTTTTCCTCATATTAGAGAGTCTACATACAGAAGGTCATTATTGCTCAGAGGGAAGAACGTAACATTTCTGAATACTTCACATCTGGAGTGGTCACCAGTCCTTCCAAGACATTGACCCCAAAACACATCTGCAACATTCATTAAGATCCTGCTTTGAACCCAATCATATTGGTCTGGCATGCATTAAAGCATCATTCGCACAAATCTGATTCCACCACCTCAGAGGACTTTGAGTACGATTGGATTCCGGACCAACAATCCTCACTACCAAGATCTTTGGACTTCATTTTTCTGCAGGTTTATATACCAGATAGTGCGCCAAGGACTATTTCTGTTTTCTTTCATTGTTTGTTTTATTTTTGTTTTTAAGCTATTGTTGTACTTACCTTGTGGATAGGTTTGTGGTTTTTCAATCCTTAGGCAGCCGTCTTCTCAGTTTGTTATATTAGTCTGTAGAATTCACTAGTTTATTGTTGTATCTTTGTAAGGGAATTCCAACATTTAGAGCACTTATCCATCATTATCATGTATTGTTAAGTTAGGCTAATAGGTTAAGCGCTTAGTATATGTTTAGTTTAATTTTTTCTATCATAACATTTTTTATAGCGGATAAAAGATCCATAGAATCTCTCAGAAAAGAAGGCAGATTTTTTACCAGTGGCTGTAAAAAACCATCAATGTAGCGTGATAACCCATCTCCCAAAGATCCAATACTGGCCACAATGGGCCGCCCAGGAGGGCGGACAAGTGACTTATGGATCTTTGGGAGATGGTGGAAGATGGGCACAATAGGTGAGGCATTGTAGAGAAACTCATATTCCTTTGTGTTAAGTACAAATAGGGCCTTTCCTTCTTCAAGAATCTCTTTCAAAAGGTGTAAAAACTCACATGTGGGATCATGTCAATTTTGTATAAGATTCAACATCCTCAAGTAATCTAAGTGCCTCTGCCGGATAATCTGAAGAAGAGGGCACCACAATGGCCCCTCCCTTATCAGCCTTTTTGATTGTAATAGACCTATCTTCCCTGAGGGCAATCATCTCCTGGAAGTCAATATCTGACAGATTCGTTTTATTTAAAGAGGGAACCCCCCGGGGTACAATACCCCTAGCCAATAACCTGAGATCCCTCTCAACCAGCTTCTCAAAGGTCTTACTGTAATATTATGATTGTTAAAAATATGAGGGCAAAAGGTTGATTTCTTCTTAAGACCTAAGTGTAATTGCCCAAAGAAGCTGAATGAGGAAGGGATCTCAGGCTCCAAATCCTGATTTTGTTCATCATAAAGATCTCTAAGATCTGATAAAGCACATTGTTCACGAAATGAATGCAAATCCAAATTCTCCATTGAAACATCAATACCATCAACATTCTCAGCTAGACCTCTATCAGTGGAATATAGTGGAACCTCTGTTGTCCCTTTTTTCTATTAAAATATTTTTTAAGAGACAATTTGCGAATTAATTTTTGGAGATCAATGATGGTATTGAATAAATTAAAATCTTGGTATGGGGCAAAATTTAAACCTCTATTTAGAACCGCAATCTGGTCATCTGTAAGAGTCTTATGTGAAATGTTGATAACATTATCCACAACTTCTCCTATGCATATTTCTTTCTTTTGCTCGATCCCCCGGATCCCCCTCCCCCCTTCTCTTCTTTGATGATCTCCTTGTCCTCTTTCGTTTTTTGACTCCTTTTGAAACAAGGAGTATGAAGGTTTATCTTCTTTCCGAGAGGGCATCATAACAGATTTTTGTGAAGAGTCGGTTTCAGGGGAGGTAGATCTAACTCGCCAATTATCATCATCATCACAAAAGGAAACGCCTAGTGAACGACTCTCATAGTCAGAACCATCTGACTCAAAACTGGAAGCGTTTCCATGGCGTTTTAGGATGGATTTATTCGGGTTCTTGGAGTCACCTTGTTTTTTATTATTCTGATATTTAGAACCAGATTTTGGTTGTGGCTTTTGTGCGTTTGTAGTGTAGCGTTGCCATATATAAACTTGCTGCTTCTCATAGTCTATCTTGTCCCTATCAAACTTTTGTTGTTTCTTAATCATTAGAGACTTTTCCATAGCACCCACGTTGCTTAAAAGTGTTTGGTCATATTTAATAAAATTCTCCATTTTTCTGCAACCTTTCAATTTATCCTGTAGGACTTTCACATTGGCTCTCACTTTCTTTTTTTTAATTTAGCTTATACTTAATGATCAATTTGATTAGCTTAAATGAGCAATGATCTAATATGGCTTTCCAGTCATTCTCAAAATCTTTATTAATAAAGCCAAAGGACGGTACCTTTTTCAAGCGTAAGCCTCACGGAATCCTTTTAACTCTAGCATAGTTCTCAAGAGTGGTAATGTCCCACCAATACCTAATGTCCTGTGATAAGTTTTTCCAATGTAAGGAAGTGGGTAATTAAGTCAGCAGGCTCTTCACAGATGAAATTAGCACCTTCATCAAAAACTGACTCTGCCCTCCTCTGACGGTGAGTGTCTCCACAGTTAAAGGCATAGGTATCAGTAACCCCTTCCTCATCCTCCACTTCTACATAATCTTCCATAATAAAAAACACACAGGATAGGAATAGCACGAATACTCACTCCAGAGAAATAAAAAAAAATGTTCCACAGAAAGAAAAAATGTGAATAAATAGATGCCACAAAAAATAAATAAATAAATGGTTAGAAAAAAAAATAACGATAGCACTCCAGTTCTCAAATCACCAATTAAGTGATTACATACATATTCACGGGGTATAAGCCTCTTCTTATAATGTCAATAATGAAAGTCTTAATTCCAGGCTGAGCAGCCGTGGCCAAACCAGCAATATGCGAAGCAGAGGAAAAGACCTCCCAGCCCAATGTTACAATCCTGGTAGATAGCGTGTATCACGCGCATGCTGTATTAACCCCCAGCAAAATGAATCCTTAGAGGGACCAAGGGCCCATCGTGTCCAGTGTTTTCCCGTTCAATGTGATCAAGGATTCATCACAGCTACAGTGCTTATTCCTACATGGTTGGTCTCCGATGTGCTGGGGGTTAATACAGCCTGCGCGTGATACACGCTGTCTACCAGGCTTGTAGCGTCGGGCTGGGAGGTCTTTTCCTCTGCTTCGCTTATGACTGTACGTAGTGGTAAATACAAGCCTGTCCTCCTTCTTATTTTTGGTAGCACTTACCTCTTTATCCAGTGCCCGGTCTAACACAGCAGGAGGATATCCCCTAGCCAGGAATCTACTACGTAGTTCTCCAATAGCTGGTTCAATATTATCCTTCCTGCTCGTGATTTTGCAGACCCGGACTTTCTGTGAAAAAGGTAATGCATCAATAAGAGAAGGAGGATGATGGTTATCTGCCCTTAAAATGGCATTTCTGTATGTATCCTTTCTAAAAAGATCAGTATGTAACTCCCCATTAGTCTGTGTAATGAGGACATCTAAAAAAGAGAGTTGCTGTGTACCACATCATCTGAAAAACACGGTGGAGGCAGTGATGGCATGGGCATGCATGGTTTACAATGGCACTGGGTCACTAGTGGTTTTTGATGATGTGAACGAAGACAGAAGCAGCCGGATGAATTCTGAAGTGTATAGGGATATATTGTCTGCTCAGATTCAGCCAAATTCAGTGAAGTTGATTGGACGGCGCTTCACTTTACAGATGGACAATGACCCAAAACATACTGCGAAAGAAACCCAGGATGTTTTTAAGGCAAAGAAGTGAAATATTCTGCAATGGCCGAGTCAATCACCTGATCTCAACCCGATCGAGCATGCATTTCACTTGCTGAAGACAAAACTTAATGCAGAAAGACTCACGAACAAACAACAACTGAAGACAGCTGCAGTAAAGGCCTGGCAAAGCATCACAAAGGAGGAAACCCAGCGTTTGGTGATGTCCATGCGTTCCAGACTTCAGTCATTGCCTGCAAAGGATTCTCGACAAAGTATTAAAAATTAACATTTTATTTATGATTGTGTTAATTTGTCCAATTACATTTGAGCCCCTGAAATAAGGGGACTGTGTATGAAAATGGTTGCAATTCCTAAACGTTTCATACGATATTTTTGTTCAACCCCTTGAATTAAAGCTGAAAGTCTACACTTCTATTGCATCTCAGTTGTTTCATTTCAAATCCATTGTGGTGGCGTACAGAGCCAAAATTATGAAAATTCTGTCAGTGTCCAATTATTTCCGGACCTAACTGTGTGTGTGTGTGTGTGTGTGTGTGTGTGTGTGTGTGTGTGTGTGTGTGTGTGTGTGTGTGTGTGTGTGTGTGTGTGTGTGTGTGTGTGTATATATATATATATTTTTTTTAATGATAGGGATGTAAAGTAGGTTTGTAAATGAAAAAAAAAAATATGAAACCCTTAATAATCGCGCTATAGCAGATTGCGCTATAACGGGGTTGAGCTGTACTAATATTTTGACCACAGGGTAAACGGGTTGGAGTAAGCCATGCTTCTTATCTGTACCAACATTAAATACCCAAGGGTTTAAAGATTGGTACATGTCTGGAGTGTTTATATCTAGCTAGCACCAACACTGTCCTGGGTTTCCATTACTCAATGCAATATAAAAAAATGTTTGTTTGTTTTTTCAACTTTAAATTTTTATTGGAAAGTACAAATACAGCCAATGTTCCACAGCCCATTATTACATTTCCAGTTTTGTTAAACACATGTAATGACGCCTCGAAGACACATCCACTTAACACTTTACAAACAAGACCAGACGAACTTGACAAGGGGACAGGGAAAGAGGTTAGGGGTGGGAGGGAGGTGGTAGGTTGCCAGGCTCTGGTGCAGTTTTTTAGATATCTCTTGTTCAACCTTTTAGGCAATAGCTAAGGGTTTTAACTGGGACAGGTTCTTCTGAGGTTTCTTTCTTTTATTTGTTTTTCCCTATTCTATGACTACATGAAGGTCTGCTAACTGTGCGTCGCTGAGTCGTGTTGTCTAATCTGCCCTTAAAGGAGAACGCACCTAGTTTAATTAG
>NW_027454772.1:32500-47500 GCF_040206685.1 Ascaphus truei
ACATAAGGCGAACAGTAGTGGCGACAGCGGGCATCCTTGACGTGTTCCGCTTTTGATTTCAAACTGTTCTGAGGGGAAACCTTGATATCTCACTCTTGCTGTTGGGTTTTTATACAACGCCAGGATGGCCTGCAGGAGGCGTCCCTCAAAGCCAAATGCTCTCAGTGTTTCCGATAGGTAGGGCCAATCTATTCTATCGAAGGCTTTTTCAGCGTCCAGACTTAACACCATGGAGTGAATTTTTTCTTTTTGGGCCAGATCAATTAGGTCAATAATTCTCCTGGTGTTATCTGCCGCTTGTCTACCTCCGATAAACCCTACTTGATCCGTGTGAATTAACCCGGGAAGAACACTACCCACCCTGTTGGCTATAAGTTTAGAGTATATTTTGAGGTCCAAGTTAATCAGTGAAATGGGCCGGTAGCTCTTACAGTCTGCCGGGTCCTTTCCGGGTTTATGGATCACCGATATTGAGGCTTGGAGCATTTGTGCTGGGAATGAGGCCCCTGCTAAGATTTCATTGAATAACTTTAACATGTGGGGGGCTAGAATTTTTAAATATTTATTGTAATATAAGTTCGAAAAGCCATCTGGCCCTGGGGCTTTAGCCGGTTTTAGTGCTTTGATGACCCCAGAGAGTTCCTCCATCGTGAAGTCCGACTGGAGTGCCTCCCTTTCGCATCTCTTCAAAATGGGTAAATGTGCCTCTATTAAGAAGGTCCGTAAATCCTCCTTTGTTTTCGGATTATGGGTTACCTTATCTCCATTGTATAATATTTCGTAATACTTTTTGAATTCCCCTGCTATGTTCGCTGGGATGGAGGTAAGGTCCCCATCTTGGTTTCGAATTGCGTGAATGTGATAGTTTGGAAGCTTGTTTTTTTAGCTTATTGGCAAGTAGTGTGTCAGGCTTGTTAGCTTTTTCATAAAATTTCCGCTTGGACCAGGTCAATTCCTTCTCGGCCTGGGCGGAGAGGAGGAGGTTAAGACTAGTTTTAGTGGCTAGTATTTGAGTTAACGTGTGGGCATTCTTATTTTTTTGTGGAGGGAGGAAAGCTCTGCTAGCTGTTCCTCTAGCTTCAAAATTTTTCCCTCCCGTTCTCTTTTCCGTTTAGCGGCCAGATTCATAATGACCCCCCTGAGGGTAGCCTTATGGGCCTCCCACAGTCTGGAGTGCGTAGCCACACTCCCCTCATTCTCCTCGAAGTATTGTGTGAGCTTTTCCCCAATTTCCACCTGTAGGGCTGGGATTTTCAGCAAGATTTCGTTTAGTTTCCAGTTCGCTCTAGGTCTGTCTAGTGGGATTAGTGTGCACCGCAGCTCTATAGATGCATGGTCTGACCATGAAATATCATGGATCTCGGTGCGAGAGACCCCAGGGACCATTCTGTTGGATACAAGGAAGTAATCTATCCTGCTATATGTGTCATGTGGGTGTGAGTAGAAGGTGTATTCTCTCAGTCTCTGGTGTTGTTCCCTCCAGATGTCGAGTAGTTGGCAGTCACGTAACCCTTTTTTAATTGTTAGTATGTCAGATCTGTGTGTAATATTAGTGGATGAACATCTGTCAAGGTCCTCCCGTAGTGCCCTGTTCAAGTCTCCAGCGACAATGATATTACCTCTGGCCACTTTGTTGAGTTTCCCAAAGAAGGTAGAGAAAAAAACGGGGGCCGTCTCATTAGGGGCATATATTGTTGCTAGAGTAATTGGGAACCCTTGGATTGCACCTCTTACTATGAGGAATCTGCCCTCTTTATCTTTGAAAGTCCTATCGGGTACGAACGGTATTCTTTTATGAATTAGTATGGCCACCCCTTTTTTTTTGACTTTCGCGGAAGACAAAAAGTATGTCGGGTAGTCCTTATCCAGGAATTTGGGGTAGTTGTCTTGAGAGAAGTGTGTTTCTTGCAGAAACAGAATTTCTGCCCCTTTACGCTTATAATCTCGGAAGGCGATTCTGCGTTTAACCGGGCTGTTAAACCCCTTAAAGTTATGTGATACTAGCCTGAGTTCCTTACTCATTTAAGAGTATGAGATGACTTTGCTGCCAATATCTGTTCTTGATTGATGCACCTGGACCAGAATCCCGACCTCCTCTTCTTCTCGAACTGCAATACCTCACTTCACCACCTACAGCAATACACAAGGGGGAGCACACAAGAGGGTACACCTGGGGGGACACAACAAACACTAGACAAGACAAAAGACAGTAGAATTCTCGTCGTCTCGGCGACGTCGCCTCCTTGACGAGATCACCGCCTTTGGGAAGCTGGACTCCTCTCCAACCGTCCGGAGGAAACGTGGGATGAAGTTCACTCACCCTTGCGTCCAGTCCCAAAGGACTTCACTAGGGCCCAGGAGATCCACCCTCCTCCCCCCTAGTGCGTGGCCCATGCGGATTTTTGAAGCAGGTCACTCCCCCCCACTCCTGCCTCGCTCTTCCTGAGCTTGAATTAATAAAACCTAACATATACTATGCATAACCAGAGTCTGTCCCGGCTTTGTTCACCCCTGTAGTGTATCAGGCTAATCCCTCGGTGTCATGGCCTCAGCAACCTGTGTTTCTTTGCTTCTCCTCCAGTTCTCGTCCCCCTACTTGAGGTCTGGTCCCCGGCCACGGTGAAGCTGTCACCAAATAAAGAAACTCACCCCCGAGTGAAAGAGCGGTGATCCCCGACACCCCAACTACAGATGTCCAGTGATCAAGCAACCTGCGCTGAAACTGAATCCCTGGTGAGAAAATTTGCGGCCTACCTTTCTGATGATGGCGGCCCCCGACACAAGATGGCGAAGCAGCTCTAGAAGGCGGGAATCCACAGTGAACCGCAGGAGCAGGAAGAGAGCGGTGAGCGGGAAACAGGAGCGGGCGCACGCACCTCCGCACTGGTGAGAGACGTCTTCCAAAATGGCCGCCCCCCGGATATGCGTCACAGCTGTGCCCTGAAAGGAGCGGCGCCATCTTGGAGGTGGCGCGGAACCAGCTCCCACCGGCGCGATCAGATGACGTCACCAGCAAGACCAAGGACAGCCGTAAGCCCATCAAGGCGTCCAGAATGCGCCGGATGACCCGCGCAGGCCTGGATTAGTCACCTCACCGGCCCGACGCGGGCTTTTTGAATTTTGAGTCTGGGAAGAATAGAAAGACATACGGGAAGGGAATTAGTATAGCACCGTAGCGGCAGAACCATTAAGCGAGTAAGGGCAGGGTGAGTGATAGAGAGGGAGTTAGTAAGAGGATAAAAGCAAGTAGATGAGAGGAAATAAGCCGAAGTGGAGACATTTAAGGAGACAATACTATAAGAAGGAGTAAGGAAGTAGACTTGAATTTAAAGTGGGGTAGGGATGCAGCAAGTAGTAAGGAAGTGGTAGAGGGGAGAGCAAGGAGGAGAGGAAGTAGGGAGCTATAAAGAAAGAAGAATAAATGTGGAGAAGTGAGGAAATCAGAAAGCTATAGAAATGTGCAAGTTAGATAGTGGGAGTGGTGACTGGAAGTGGAGTGAAGGGGGACGTGAAGTAGGACTTGGTAGGTTATGTATCAAAGGAGGTAGAGAAGTGTTAGTAGGTTGGTGAAGACAGGTTGAGTGGGAAAGGAGAAGGGAAGTAAGGAGCAGGGCGACACAAGGTTTAGATAGACAGATGCGATCGCTGGGGAAGGTTGAAATCAAAAAAATGTTTTAAAGCACTTTACTACATTTGTGAAGTAAGGCTTTAACCGAACATGAAAATCAGTATTCTGAAGGAGCAAGTCAAACGCTTTTTATAAAAAATAATTTTTTTAAAAACAGGATTGAAGCAGAGGGTCTCCCCAAGCTGAACCGCATTCATTTCAACTCTGGGACCCCCCCATTTCCCATAATACTTCCCTCCAAAGGGGGTGCCAGGCTATACGATAAAGGGGGTAACCAGGCTATACAATAAAGGTTACCACTGGAACGGTGGGCCCCTGGCAGCTACCTGGCACCATAAGCCAGGGGCCCGGCATTATAACATGTGAACGTTAAAGTGTCCCCTGCCTTTCCACTTTTCATAGAAAAATGGAAAAAATGTGTGGTGCTCTGAAAAAAAGCCTCAAAATATGTAGTACAAAAATTGTAACGTTCAATAAATGTATATAATGATTCCTGAAATGAAAACCCCCTGGATAATGGATAAGGGATAGCCAATCCATAGGACACAGAACAATCATGTATTAATCACTGCTCCATTGTAATCTGACTAGTGGGCTAGGGCCCCCACGAGCACTGTAGTAAGGGGCCACACAATAAAGTGTCCCAGCATATAATGTCAGAATGGAGAATGTGCTTGTGATAAAATAACTCACAGTTAGAGTTGGTAATGTCCTTTTGGCTGTCCAGTTTTCTTCTTTCACAGTAGGGGGTGTGCTTCTGTTTTTTCTGGATGATTTGACACGAAGCAAAAGGAAAAAGCAGGCACTAATACTCCGGAAAGTAAAAAAAGGTTGAATGAAATCCAGGAGAGCGTGTGCCCATAAAGACTATTTTAATGGAAACCACAAAAAAAATACAGCTACATTACGGGGTACACAGACCCCCACCAACGCAATTCGAGCCGCGTTGGTGGGGGTTTGTGTACCCCGTAATGTAGCTGTATATTTTTTGTGGTTTCCATTAAAATAGTCTTTATGGGCACACGCTCTCCTGGATTTCATTCAACCTTTTTTTACTTTCCGGAGTATTAGTGCCTGCTTTTTCCTTTTGCTTCGTTTCCACTTTTCATGTTCCCTAAGCCTAAGACTCATGAAACGTTCTATATGTAAGTTTTAGGTGAGATATTTGGGTAGAAATGCAATCATGTTGTTTGCAGGAGTTTGGGGGGGCAAAGATATCAGTAGTCTCCTAATTCTCCCTGGCGTGCAGGCATGATTTGCCAGTACGTGGGTTGAATTACACCAGGGCTGCCCAGTGACTCCTGATTTTCAAGCCCAGATATCCCAGTCCTATTTCCCTTACAGCTATGAGTCTGCCCAAGTTATCCTATGTATTAAAGTATGTTTTATTTCATTTGTGTGTAGCGGTCATGTAAAATGGCTACAGTCATCTCTCCTGCTGACAGTAAGGCCTGGTAAGTTGTGGGCATGCCAGCAGTAATTATGGAGGTTTGCCCTCACACCCTGGTGGGGTGCCCTGTGTATGGATGGGAGTGGTCACATGCTCTGATTCCATGGTTAGTGATGTCAGAGGTGTGTCAGCTTCCAGAGTGTACATAAGGCACAGCACTGTGTCTAATAGTTAGTTCTATCTGAGTCCTGAGTTCTGTAGGAGTTCTGAATAGTCTGCGAGAGTTATGTTATAGTAGCTGAACAGGAAGACTGTGTCCAGGGACCTGGCACAGGGTAAAGACATCCCGGCTGGGATAGGGAATCCCTATTAAAGGAGAATTACACCTTTCAAAGGGAAGCACTGAGGGACAATGAGTGGCTAGAGAAACTACTGCGAGGGGCAGTTAGCCCACCTCAACCAATAAAGATGCTCTTAATCACAAACCCTCTCGTGTACATGTGTGGAGTGAATGTACAGAGAGGAGCACCACAGAGGAGTTCCTCGTCAGGACCATCCCCAAGTGACCGAAGGGACCCTGATGAGGTGGAGGCGCTGCACTGGAACTAGGTAGGACTCCGCACACTACCTCAGCTGCCTGTCTGGATGGGTCCTCCCCACACACCATCATGCGGGAGACTCAGGAGTCCTGTTGCCAACAGGTGCACCACCAGACACTATCACACTGTAATGGGGACCGGTTAGACCACAGGGGCCAATGTGAGATTGGGTGGGTCAGGCCGGGCCAGAAATACCGTTACATTTGGAGGCGAGCTGCTGAGATCAGATCTGTCAACAGGACAGGCTCTAGCTAGGCACACTGGGAAACAGGGAGAGCGTCTGCTGCCACTCTGTGCTGCGTAGGGACGGACCTAGGGGTGGTCAGGGGCTGACAGGGTATTGTCAGTTCGCAGGGACGACCTAGGGGCCTGAAAGGAGTGAGGGGTCTGGAGCCGGGCTATAGCTGACCGAGTCACTTTGAGGTAGTGCTAGTTGGTAGGACGCCAGAAGGGATAGCCTGTTAACGTGGTCAGGAATCCTGGAGAGGGTCTGCGCTAGGCTGACCAAGAGAGGTAGACGCCCCAAGTACTGCATGGCAGAGCCAGAGTACTCTAGCCCATTCCAGACACTTACCATAGGGAGCACAGACTGGGAGGAAGGAGTTACAGCAGACACTGAGAGAGTGAGCCTAGCCTGAGGTAGTGCAACATGAGTCCAGCCTAGATCAGGTACACATGTGGTGGTGCATCTGAGCAATCTTTATTGTACTGGTGTGGTGGCTGCCCCGCAGAGCGGAGCCCCATGTATGATAATTGGTACGAGAGCGTGACAATCCAAGGAATGGAGGATCCGCGTGGTGCGGAGAGCCCAAAATGGCGACCAGAGGCTGATGGGGAAGGCACCCATGGCGTGCGCCCCACTGAAGAGCAAACTGTCGCTGAGCTGTCTCTAACTAATCTGCTCTGGAGTGGAGCGAAGGGTGTGGCTGCCCCGTTTTTGTCCTGTCTGGGACACCGAGGGGCCACCCTTGAAGAGTGTGAGGACATTGTGATAACTGGGGGGGAACCCAGCGAGAAGAGCAAACAAACTGACATTTCGGGCTTAAAAGCCACCCAAAATGGCGGTTCCCGCTTGCTAGGGAGACCGCATGGGCCAGTCGCAGAGAAAATGGCTGATACAGAACTTGCAAAAAGCTGGCCGGGAATGGCGCGAACAGCAGAGCCCCGCCCTGATGGGGGGTATGGCGCGAAAGCTACGACTGCGCCTTCATGGACAGTGACTCACTCGGCCCCTGTGCTGAGTCAACCGCTTAGTCTATGGGACCCTCCCCTGATTTCCACCAGGGGGAGTGACTTTCAATTATGGCCTGTGGGAATGCACCCACTGGGCCCAGGGACTGATATCCAGACGGCGCCACTACAAGAAGTAGTTCCGGCCGCGGAGGTAACGTGCAAAAAGGAGGGATATTTTGCACGAAAAGCAGCTGCCAGGAGAAGGCGGGAACTAGCCGCGGCCCAAGAATCCCACTCTGATGAGGAAATTGGCGCGAAAACGCAGACCACGCCCACCAGGACTGAGAAAGGCGCGGCCTTAATTAAGGGGCATGCTATTCCCCTGTGGGATCCTCCCATAATTGCAACCCCTGGGGGCGGGTTCCAGCTATGCCAGCGGAAGGAGGAGCCGAAGCAGGAAGTGGCTGGCCCAGAAGCTTCTACCGGTCAGTTGCGAGGAACCACTGACCTGGAGAGACCCATACTGAAAGTGGTCCCTACCAAAAGAATGGCCTGCTCCTCCACTGTGGGAACTATGGTATCCACCCAGCCCTACTCGGTACCCGGCGGGGTACTGGTAGTCAGGGTGGCTAACACCGAGACGGTGGTCGGGCTCTGCCTACAATGCGGGCTGCCCGAAGGCATTGTTAACACGGCGGCACGCTGCCCACAATGCGGGACACTATACTTATGGCCAATGCCGACGTTCATTCCGATCCAATCTGCTGACCCCCCGGGGGATACGGATAAGCGCTCCGCCGAGTCCCCTGGTGCACTGTGGATCAATCGTGCAAGTCCCGGAGAAAGGGGACTGGAGTCGATTAAATCGGCTGGGTCAGCAGCAACCGAGACGGTCGGGTCACTCCCCGACCGCACTGAGAAAAGACTATCGCCCCGATCGGTGACCCCTAAGTCGGGGAAGGCAGAATACTCGGATGAGGATCTCCGCGAGCTAGCGGAGGTGAAATCGAGGCCCAGGACAGAACCGGGGAGGACGACACCCCGTAGTGTGAGTAGCAGCCTGGAAAGCAGGGCGTCCCCCGCAGATCGGCGAGCCGAGAGACGGAGTCCCTCCGCCTCAGGACATGGTGGCGACGGGCGAGAGACGCCTACACCCCTGCGGAATGGTAAGAGAAAGCCACTCACTTACCTTGCTCCGGTAGACGGTGTAGCGGAAACAAGGCCGTGCCAGGCCCAAGACGCACGTGCGGAGGAGATACCACTTCCGGTGGAGACGACGGCGGAGCTTCCGGATGTCGTCATCGAGGAAGAGATCCCGCATGGGGGTCCCACCCAAGATGGCGGCGCTTCCGGTTTCGGTGAGGACATCATTTCCGGTGGCGACGGCGGAATAGACGGGAAAGATGCAGCAACGCTTCGGCGATCGGGTGAATGTCCCCGATCACCTCAAGGGCCCAAGAGCTGGATGGGAGACCCGCAGACGGATGAGGGTGAGCTATCCTCCTTGGAGCAGTCCATGGACAGCCGGGAACGGGTCGTAGTCCCGTGGCGTATCCCATCTTGCCCCTACGCCCAACCCCACGCCCTAGGTAAAACCCCTGCCCCCATCACATGTTCCCCGGGGTCCCCGCCTAGTCTGGAACTTGTGGACATACCTTTGGGGGGGGAGGAGAGACGGACTGGTGAACGACAGCGCAGTTGCGCTACGGAGGGCATTTCTCGTGGAGGGGGAGAATTAGGCAAGGCCGCGGTAGGCCGGTGGTTGCCTCCTGTGACCAATAAAACAGAGGACAAGGCCCTGGGATCATCACGGTGGTCCGTACCACGGTCAGCACGGACATCGGGGGTATTCTCATGGGGGGATGCGGAAGAGAGTGACTCAGGGGATTCACATAGGTTCAAGGAACACCGTTGGTGGGCCCCCCTCTTTGAAGGTTATGCGGCCTGGATGGATCGTACGCGATTCCTTATTAGAAGGGAGGATGTAGTTGACTTTTGGTGGGCCAAGGGAGAATTCACCCCTGAACAGCGAGACAGAGAGCTGCAGGAACGGTGGTATAAGATTGAGCACAGGGAGATAGAGCCCATGGGTCCCGATACACTGTCAGACCCTGTGGATCCTGACGAACCCCTGTCATGGGTGCTACCTGGGAGGGCAGGTAGGGCTGACCTAATTAGGATCAGTAGAGCGGAACGGGCAATAATGGCTCGATACAAGTCTTCCCACGGGTTGGAGTACCCTTATGTCCCTGAACCCCTCATGGAGGAGATAGAAGAGAACAGGGAAAGGTGGCTTAGGGAAACCATCGAGATGTACCTAGTCAATAAGGGGAGTGACGTTACTGGAAGGAGGGCAGAGGACAGAATAGATCACCTGATGCGAGTGTGGAGTATAGGGAGGAATATACACAAACACAGGGTGACCTATAGGCCCGAGAGGGGACTGCCTAGGCACTATCATGTCACGGTCCTGGACATGGGTGGTAGAGAGGTTAAGAAACCTGACCCGAGCCACTATTATTAGGGGGTACTAAGGCATTTTGCGGGCTCGTGGCTGCTGGTCGGGGCGGGCTTGGCGAGATGTCACTGTGGTCATTTTTTTTTGTATAATGGACAATCTGTGAGGTTAACAATTATGTGTTATGTGTTACAGTGCTTCCTGGAAGAAGGCATTTAAATTTAGGTCCCAGCGAGGACGATGGGATTCACCAGGGGGAGAATGTAGCGGTCATTTAAAATGGCTACAGTCATCTCTCCTGCTGACAGTAAGGCCTGGTAAGTTGTGGGCATGCCAGCAGTAATTATGGAGGTTTGCCCTCACACCCTGGTGGGGTGCCCTGTGTATGGATGGGAGTGGTCACATGCTCTGATTCCATGGTTAGTGATGTCAGAGGTGTGTCAGCTTCCAGAGTGTACATAAGGCACAGCACTGTGTCTAATAGTTAGTTCTATCTGAGTCCTGAGTTCTGTAGGAGTTCTGAATAGTCTGCGAGAGTTATGTTATAGTAGCTGAACAGGAAGACTGTGTCCAGGGACCTGGCACAGGGTAAAGACATCCCGGCTGGGATTGGGAATCCCTATTAAAGGAGAATTACACCTTTCAAAGGGAAGCACTGAGGGACAATGAGTGGCTAGAGAAACTACTGCGAGGGGCAGTTAGCCCACCTCAACCAATAAAGATGCTCTTAATCACAAACCCTCTCGTGTACATGTGTGGAGTGAATGTACAGAGAGGAGCACCACAGAGGAGTTCCTCGTCAGGACCATCCTCAAGTGACCGAAGGGACCCTGATGAGGTGGAGGCGCTGCACTGGAACTAGGTAGGACTCCGCACACTACCTCAGCTGCCTGTCTGGACGGGTCCTCCCCACACACCATCATGCGGGAGACTCAGGAGTCCTGTTGCCAACAGGTGCACCACCAGACACTATCACACTGTAATGGGGAACGGTTAGACCACAGGGGCCAATGTGAGATTGGGTGAGTCAGGCCGGGCCAGAAATACCGTTACATGTGCTTTTACTATCACCCGGGAGCCTCATAGAGTGTAGGATGCATCAGTGGCGGGCCATCATGTGCTTTCTACTATAAATGGTCTTCAGCCAGCATCATAGGTGACCGGGTGAAGTCTGTGAGTAGACATCGGAGAGGAGAAGGGATGTTGAGAGGTGTCGGGGTGTGAAGTGGCCAGGGCAGGGCTTAGTACTGGGTCCGGAGAACAGAGACCCCCTGCGGGGAGGACACTCTGATCTGCCAGACTCAGTGGAGTCTGCCCAGTAGGTGACAAGGGGTTGACTAGGGGAAGCAGCAAAATGTCGGCGCGTTTTCCCATTGGTCAATCCGTATGTCCCGCCCACGGGTCATCCCAAGCCGGCTTAGCCCGTCCCCTCCTCTGGCGTCAGTCAAAGGACGAGCCCCTATTCTTATCGGTTGGCGGCAGGGTTTCCCATGCTCCAATTGGTCGCTCCTTCCTCCATGCTGAACATAGAACAGTGGAGGGTATGTAAGGAGAAAACCCCAGTCAGAGAACCAGACGATCTAGTGACTTGTGTCGATGAAGCTAGGGCGGACTTTTCAAAGTTGCTGTCACGAATACCAGAGCAACCGGCTTGGTTTTGAAGCTAGGAAAAGTCTGCCCTGCAGAGACTAAGTCAGACGTGAAGTTCAAGTTCTCATTTGGAACGTAGCGGTCGCGGCTAGGAACTGAAGCCAAAAAGAGGACCAGAAAGCCCGGGTGTATATCCCGGTCAGGTTAAGCGTACCGAAGCATTCGCCCTGCACCTAGTAGAGCCTAGATTTCACCCCCAGCAAGTGTGCTTTTAGCTGTATTTTGTGTATTCATTGTGTTGTACGCGGGTTTACCCGAATAAACTGCATTTTGTTCTTACCACCTTGTTTGCCTAGCGAATGATCCCGGTAAAAATAAGTGTAAAATCTCCTGGTCTCCCGTGAGAGACATTAGGGAAGGCCTAGTGATGTCACGGCCACGCCTCCCCGTCACGAGCGATCTAAAGTCCACAGATCGCTCAGGCGACAGGCGCGCACAACGCTATGTGCTCTGTCGCACACGCACTATATCACACAGCAGAAGCCAATGCAAATTATCGACTATGGGGACATACTGTAGTATATGGCACAGCACCCCAAACCCACCTTAGCAACCTTGATACCCTCTACAATGCAATGTCGCTTTGTCCTCCAATGCAACGACAACACACATCACTGCGAAATGCTCAAAGAACTAGATTGGTCATCACTAGAGTCTAGGCGCAAAGTTCATCTTTCCTGTCTTGCCTTCAAATACTTTCTCGGCAAGCTACCCACCTATCTGAACAAGCTCCTCACCCCTACCACGTGTAGCACTTATCATCTGAGATCAGACTCCAACAGACTGCTCATGGTCCTAAGGTTCAACAAAGTATCCGGACGCTCCTCCTCATAGGCCTTCATTAATACCACCGGCGGCGTGACACGCGCGCTACCTCAATGCGATGCGCTGCCCGAAACTTGCACTGCAGGCAGGAGGCATCGGGAGGCGAGGCCATGATGTCACGTGAGTGGTTCACTCTCATTGGCTGAACCGCTCACATGACGCTGCCATCGCTTCAGAAAATAAAATTCTTGGATCTGTTCGAAAATTTGCGCACTTGGCCGCCTCGTTGGTCACCCATTCTTAGTGTGCGCTCATAGGAAAACTTTTATTTGTTTTGGTGGCGCACAACGTTCTGCGCTCCGCCGCTTCGGGTATAATCACGGCCTTACCATGCACCCCAAAACTGGAACAACCTACCAGAGACTCTTGCAGATGCTACCAGTCTAAGTGCTTTCAAAACTAAAGCTGTCTCACATTTTAATCTGGTCTGTAACGGTTACATGCGCCTATCTTATACTATATTAGTGAAAGCACTGTATGTTTGCCTGCCTGCCTGCCTGCATGCATGCCTGCCTGCTGGATGTCCGGTGTCCCTAGCGGCAATCTCATTGGTCCCATGGGCCGCCCGCCCCCGCACACCTCTCATTGGCCTCACACACTCACACCACCCCCTTGGCCCGCCCCCCACACCTCGCATTGGCCTGAGGCGGAGTGACGGGCCAAAGGTCCACAAAAAAAAAAAAAAAAAAACACACACACACACACACACACACACACACACACACACACACACACACACACACCCCCCCCCAAGCTCACACACACCTCACCCCCCCCCAAGCTCACCCCCCCCCCCCAAGCTCACACACCCCCCCCCCCCAAGCTCACACCCCGGCGCCGCTACGCTGCCTCCCGCCTCACATCCACGTGGGAGCGGCCGGATGGGTGAGGCAGCATACCCACGGGCCTCGCCGCACGCTCCTCGGCACCGGCTCACCTCTCCCACCCCCCTCACAGCAAAGACCAGCCTACCCGGCGCCGCCTGCAACGCTCCTCGGCACCGCCGCCTCACCTCGAGCCGGAGGGCAGCGGGGGGGCTCCCGCCCTGCAGGAGGCCTCACCTCGAGCCGGAGGGCAGCGGGGGGGCTCCCGCCCTGCAGGAGGCCTCACCTCGAGCCGGAGGGCAGCGGGGGGGCTCCCGCCCTGCAGGAGGCCTCACCTCGAGCCGGAGGCAGCGGGGGGGCTCCCGCCCTGCAGGAGGCCTCACCTCGAGGAACATGCTGCCGACTGCAAGGTAAGCAGCTCTCCCCCCACACCCCCCCATTCCTTCATTGCCAGCCTCAACCCTCCATACATACACACACACACACTATATATATATATATATATATATATATATATATATATATATATATATATACATACATACACATACACATACACATACACATACACAGAGACACACACACACACAGAGACCACACACACACACACATGTAGGCGCACACACACATGTAGGCGCACACACACACATGTAGGCGCACACACACACATGTAGGCACACACACACGTCCACAGACACACACATGTAGACACACACACACATGTAGACACACACACACATGTAGACAGACACACACGCACACACACACACACACACACACACACACACACACACACCTATACAGACACACGTATACACACACACACACGTATACACACAGGCACACGTAGACACACAGACACACGTAGACACAAACAAACACGTAGACACACAGACACACCTATACACACAGACACACACCTATACACACACACACACACACACCTATACACACACACACACACCTATACACACAGACACACACGTATACACACAGACACACACGTATACACACAGACACACACGTATACACACAGACACACGTTTACACACACACACACGTATACACACACACACACACGTACAAACACACACACGTACAAACACACACGTAGACACACGTGTACACACACACACGTAGACACACACACAGACGTAGACACACGCACACACACGTAGACACACACACGTAGACACACACACACACGTAGACACACACACACACGTAGACACACACACACACGTAGACACACACACACACGTAGACACACACACACACGTATACGCACACACACGTATACACACACACACGTAGACACACACACACGTATACACACGCACGTAGACACACACACATGTACACGTAGACACACACACACATGTACACGTAGACACGTACACACACACACACATGTACACGCATACTCACACACATGTACACGTACACACACACATGGAGACATACACACACACATGGAGACATACACACACGCACATGTACACATACACACACGTACACACACACACACATGTATACATACACATAATGTATACACACACACATGTATACACACACACATGTATACACACACACACACATACACACGTGTATACACACACAAACATGTATACACACAAATGTACACACACACATGTATACACACACACACACATACTATGTATACACACAAACGTGTATACACACGTGTATACACACGTGTATATACACACGTGTATATACACATGTGTATACACACACATGGAGACATACACACACGCACATGTACACATACACACACACGTATACATACACATAATGTATACACACACACATGTATACACACACACACACACACACGTGTATACACACACATGTATACACACACGTATACACACACACAAACATGTATACACACACACAAACATGTATACACACACAAATGTACACACACACACAAACATGTATACACACACACAAACATGTATACACACACAAATGTACACACACACACATGTACACACACACACACACACACACATACTATGTATACACACATGTGTATACACATGTGTATACACACACGTACACATGTATACACACACACACACAATATATACATACACACAATGTCTACACACACATGTGTATACACGTCTATACACACATGTGTATACACACACATGTGTATACACACACGTACACACACACACACACGTACACATGTATACACACACACACACACATACAATGTATACACACAAACATGTATACACACACACAAACATGTATACACACACACGTGTATACACACACACGTGTGTATACACACACACGTATACACACACACACTATCCCCAGCAAAACCACATCAGCACACCGCTATCCCATGCCCCCCCAGCACACTGGCATTCTCGGCTCCCCGCCATTCCCAGCCCCCATCAACACCATCAGCA
>NW_027454772.1:52500-60648 GCF_040206685.1 Ascaphus truei
CTGCGTCCACGCTGCCGCTGAGAGCGGTGATCACTCTCCAACTCTCAGAGCGCAGGTGTCCTGCATCATTTTGCAAGCTGTTCGTGCTATGCTGTGTGTGCTGATGTTGTGTGTGTGTGTGTGGCTGTGTGTGTGTGTGTGGCTGTGTGTGTGCATTGACTTCAAGTCAAGTTTTGTTGTCTCCCCAAGCGCTGAGCTTGGAGAGCGTACGTGCACAAAGGCAATACTTTGGGGGCATTCATCCACCTCTTTGCTACTTCCCTCCTCTCCCCCCTTTTGTTTCTACCTTCCCCTCCCTGCTCTTTGCTTGCTATCCCCATTGTCATCCACACTCCTACCTACATTTATTAGGATTTTCCTTCACCTTCCCCCTTCCCGCTGCCACACCCAACCTCCACCCCTAGCATCACTATCTTCACCCTCACTCAGGCCGCCACCTGCACTATCTTGTTCATCCACCCGCACAATCTTCTGCTGCCCGCCCGCACTCTATGCCGCCCCTCGCGTACAGCTTTTTCATCTCCGCAGCAATAACCTCCGCCCTCGCACAATTCTCGCCTTCGCCACAGTCGCACCCCTCAAAACAGCGCACTCGCCCCCCCTAATCTTCTTCACCACTGCAATACACACACACTCTCTCACTCATCAATCACCACATCCACCACAATACACCACACACACCCCACACACACACACACACACCCACACACCCCCCCCCCACACACACCCCCCCCACCCACACAATCCCCCACACCCACACACACACACACTCAATCCCCCCACACACACACAATCCCCCCACACACACAACACACTCAATCCCCCCCCAACACAATCCCCCCCGCACACACTCAATCCCCCCCACACACACACACTCAATCCCCCCCACACACACAACACTCAATCCCCCCCCATACACACAATCCCCCCCCACACACACACACTCTCAATCCCCCCCCCCACACACACACGCAATCCCCCCACGCACACACTCAATCCCCCCAATCACACTCAATCCCCCCCCCCCACACACACACAATCCCCCCCACACACAACACACCATCCCCCCCCCCCACACACACTCAATCCCCGCCCCCACACTCAATCCCCCCCCACACACTCAATCCCCCCCACACACACTCAACCCCCCCCACACACACACACCAATCCCCCCCCCCACACAAACACTCAATCCCCCCCACACACACACACACTCAATCCCCCCACACACACACACAATCCCCCCCCACACACACTCAACCCACCCCCCCACACACACTCAACCCCCCCCCCCACACACACACTCAACCCCCCCCACACACACACTCAACCCCCCCCCCCACACACACACTCAACCCCCCCCCCCACACACACACTCAACCCCCCCCCCCACACACACTCAACCCCCCCCACACACACACTCAACCCCCCCACACACACTCAATCCCCCCCACACACACACAATCCCCCCCCCACACACACACAAAATCCCCCCCACACACTCAATCTCCCCCCCCCAACACACACAATCCCCCCCACACACACACACACAATCCCCCCCACACACATACACACTCAATCCCCCCCCACACCACACTCAATCCCCGCCCCCACACTCAATCCCCCCCCCCCCACACACTCAATCCCCCCCACACACACTCAATCCCCCCCACACACACACACACTCAATCCCCCCCCCCCCCCACACACACACTCAATCCCCCCCACACACACACACACACACTCAATCCCCCCCCACACACACAATCCCCCCCCCCCCACACACTCAACCCCCCCCCCCACACACACACTCAACCCCCCCCCCACACACACACTCAACCCCCCCCCCCCACACACACACTCAACCCCCCCCCACACACACACTCAACCCCCCCCCCACACACACACTCAACCCCCCCCACACACACTCAATCCCCCCCCACACACACTCAATCCCCCACCCACACACACACAATCCCCCCCCCACACACACACAAAATCCCCCCCACACACTCAATCTCCCCCCCCAACACACACAATCCCCCCCCACACACAAACACACACCCCCCCACACACAAACACACACCCCCCCACACACAAACACACTCAATCCCCCCCCACACACACACTCACTCAATCCCCCCCCCCCATACCTTGTGACCTTGAGCAAGTCACGTTATCTCCCTGTGCCGCAGGCACCAAATAATAGATGTATGTGTAGGGATGTGGTAGGAGCCTCATATGTGTGTTCAGTTGGTGTTTTGACTGTTCAGGAGAGTCATGTGGAGGTCTGCGCTGATGCAATAGCTGTGAGTCTGTGCAGCTCAAGGCAGAGAAGCTCCGCTGAGGAACTACAACTCCCATGAGCTCCTGGGCAGTCACCTGACTTGAGGAGCCAATCGGAAGGCTAGAATTACGGGAGGAGGAAAGGGAAGCGTGGGGGAGAGGGCTAGTCAGAGGGGATCTGGAAGGTAAAGGAGGAGGGTGTATGCGTGCAGGGGGTCCGTGACCCGCCTGCATAGGCTAGCATTACCCCGCAGGCCCTTAGGAGAAACCCCTGAGTCGCAGTGTGCTGCTGTGCTGCAGGGACGCCCATAGTGCTAGCGATCAGTCACCTTACTGTGTACACAGTTAGGGACAAGCGTGCGGAGCAGGTTTGCTGGTGAGCTGCTTGGGACCAGACAGCTGCACTGCGGACATCCCAGACAAGCAAGGATTCGGCTGATCCTTTTCCAAGTATTACCGGTCACCGCCGTGACCGGAAGGTAGTAGATACGTCAAGTGCACCAACACCGGTCAACAGGCGCTGATCCCGCCTTAGGCATAACTATAGGGAGACACTAGCGAGTACACACCGCTATCGTACTATTACACGGACACGGTGTGTGGGGCACGCGGTGACGGGATAGAGACACTCATAAGAGCGTGGCTGAGCCACTATTGTACAGGACAATATTCCCTAGGGGTGTGGCCGAGCCACTGATGTTAGAAGGACATTATCCGTTAGCGGTGTTAGGGTATGATAGAGTATAAGTATAGTGTTATAAGATAAGTGTATGCATATTGGGTTATTGCCACGGTTCATATAGAGTATAAGTTTATTATTGCACATAGTAAAGTTGGTTGCACGCATTGTATCGGTGTGTTTCTTGCCCAGGGGAATCTTACATGACGGTGATCCTGGGTAAGTGGAGGCGCTGCGCTAATAAGTGTTACCCCAGGCTCCCAGCTAGCGGAGGCTCAGATCTCCTGGAGCCGCAGGTGCGCGCAGTTACCCGAAGTCGCTTAGAGTGTCAGAAAAAGGGCTACATATCTCTTTTTTTATATAGCGCCATTAAATGTACATAGCGCTTCCCAGCAGTAATACATGTGACAATCATATAAATTACAAATAACAGATCATGGGAATAAGTGCTTCAGACATAGATTGTAAGCTCTATGGGGTAGCGGCTCGCGCCTGCAAACATTCTATGTACAGCACTGCATACACTGGCGGTGGAAACATTACTACTGTTTTATATCAGACCTGACTGCTGATATAAACAGGACTTTAAAATCAGTTGCGATTCATAGAAAACCAGTGTGATCTGCCTGGCTTCTATCTAGGTGACGCTAGAGGGTGAGAGGGTGAGAGGCTGGTGTTGCTGTTTAGGGGGCGGGAGAAGAAATCATGGCGCCCTCCTCCCGTGTGAGGCAGGACAGTGATAGCCACGCGCGGACCCCCCGGTTACCTGGCTGCAGGCAGGGCTTGCGGACCCCCCGGTTACCTGGCTGCAGGCAGGGCTTGCGGACCCCCCGGTTACCTGGCTGCAGGCAGGGCTTGCGGACCCCCCGGTTACCTGGCTGCTGGCAGGGCTTGCGGACCCCCCCGGTTACCTGGCTGCAGGCAGGGCTTGCGGACCCCCCAAATACGTGGCTGATGGCAGGGCTTGCGGACCCCCGGTTACCTGGCTGCTGGCAGGGCTTGCGGACCCCCCCGGTTACCTGGCTGCAGGCAGGTCTTGCGGACCCCCCCGATTACGTGGCTGCAGGCAGGGCTTGCTGACCCCCCCGGTTACCTGGCTGCAGGCAGGGCTTGCGGACCCCCCCGGTTACGTGGCTGCAGGCAGGGCTTGCGGACCCCCCGGTTACCTGGCTGCAGGCAGGGCTTGCGGACCCCCGGTTACCTGGCTGCAGGCAGGGCTTGCGGACCCCCCCCCCGGTTACCTGGCTGCAGGCAGGGCTTGCTGACCCCCCCCGGTTACCTGGCTGCAGGCAGGGCTTGCGGACCCCCCCGGTTACCTGGCTGCAGGCAGGGCTTGCGGACCCCCCGGTTACCTGGCTGCAGGCAGGGCTTGCGGACCCCCCCCGGTTACCTGGCTGCAGGCAGGGCTTGCTGACCCCCCCGGTTACCTGGCTGCAGGCAGGGCTTGCTGACCCCCCGGTTACCTGGCTGCAGGCAGGGCTTGCGGACCCCCCCCGGTTACCGGGCTGCAGGCAGGGCTTGCGGACCCCTCGGTTACCGGGCTGCAGGCAGGGCTTGCGGACCCCCTGGTTACCTGGCTGCAGGCAGGGCTTGCGGACCCCCCCGGTTACCTGGCTGCAGGCAGGGCGTGCGGACCCCCCGGTTACCTGGCTGCAGGCAGGGCTTGCCCTTGGGCACCCGGTCGGCCCCGCACACGGTGAAGGTGTGAGTGTCGTCGCTCAGCCGCACGGTGACGCCGCGCTCGGGCCGTACGTGCAGCACCCGGCCCTGCATCCACACCAGGCCCACCTCCAGCCCGCCGGCTCCTTTCTCCAGCCAGAAGGAACCGGGCCGCCGCCGCAACGCATTCCCTCAGCCGCCCCGCTAACATCTTCACCGGCGGGGAGGTAACCTGGAAGCCGGGCCGCGCTGCAGGCCGATCTCCGGCGGCCGCCATGGTCGCCATGGAGACAGCAAAACTGGCGCGCCTTTTCTGACATTGACAGGGGACCAATCGCGGCTCCTGTACGAGAGCAGCAACCAATCATAGGAGAGGGGGGCTGGGCTGGTGACCCTGCATTAACCCCTTCCAGGCTGTTAGTGTGACAACCCTCTATAAAGACGTGTCTCTGTGTAATAAACCAATGTCAGAACAATACATGGCGCGCCTGTGTTTGTGTTTATTAAGCAGCAGTGTCACATATTCCAACATCTTTTTATAAATGTCAGGGGTCAAGTCTGCACTATGTCTGACCCCCATACAGGGGAAAGTGGTTCTTGGGTGAGCCATACTCCAGCTAACAGTAAACAATAATAATAATGACAACAACAAATATAATAAAGTTAATCTTATACTATACTAGCTGAGAGCCCCGGCGTTGCCCGGGATGTTTGTGGTGTGGGTGTGGCATTTGGGTGAGGAGTGGTCAACGCGGCCCATGTGCGGTGGTAGTGCTGCTGTGGCTGTACTGATGGTGATTGTATCGGTGTGCTGATTTTGGAGGGTTTGGTGCTGATGTGGGGGTGCTGATGTGGGGGTGCGGATGTGGGGGTGCGGATGTGGGTGTGCCGATGGGGGAGGTGCAAAGGTGCCGATGTGTGGGTGCTGATGGTGTTGATTGGGGCTGGGAATGGCGGGGAGCCGAGAATGCCAGTGTGCTGGGGGGGCATGGGATAGCGGTGTGCTGATGTGGTTTTGCTGGGGATAGTGTGTGTGTGTATACGTGTGTGTGTATACACACGTGTGTGTGTATACACGTGTGTGTGTATACATGTTTGTGTGTGTGTATACATGTTTGTGTGTATACATTGTATGTGTGTGTGTGTGTGTATACATGTGTACGTGTGTGTGTGTGTGTACGTGTGTGTATACACATGTGTGTGTATACACATGTGTGTATAGACGTGTATACACATGTGTGTGTAGACATTGTGTGTATGTATATATTGTGTGTGTGTGTGTATACATGTGTACGTGTGTGTATACACATGTGTATACACATGTGTGTATACATAGTATGTGTGTGTGTGTGTGTGTGTACATGTGTGTGTGTGTACATTTGTGTGTGTATACATGTTTGTGTGTGTGTATACATGTTTGTGTGTGTGTGTACATTTGTGTGTGTATACATGTTTGTGTGTGTGTATACATGTTTGTGTGTGTGTATACGTGTGTGTATACATGTGTGTGTATACACGTGTGTGTGTGTGTGTGTGTGTGTATACATGTGTGTGTGTATACATTATGTGTATGTATACGTGTGTGTGTATGTGTACATGTGCGTGTGTGTATGTCTCCATGTGTGTGTATACACATGTGTATATACACGTGTGTATATACACGTGTGTATATACACGTGTGTATACACGTTTGTGTGTATACATAGTATGTGTGTGTGTGTGTATACATGTGTGTGTGTACATTTGTGTGTATACATGTTTGTGTGTGTATACACGTGTGTATGTGTGTGTGTGTGTATACATGTGTGTGTGTATACATGTGTGTGTGTATACATTATGTGTATGTATACATGTGTGTGTGTGTGTACGTGTGTGTATGTGTACATGTGCGTGTGTGTATGTCTCCATGTGTGTGTGTATGTCTCCATGTGTGTGTGTACGTGTACATGTGTGTGAGTATACGTGTACATGTGTGTGTGTGTGTACGTGTCTACGTGTACATGTGTGTGTGTGTCTACGTGTACATGTGTGTGTGTCTACGTGCGTGTGTATACGTGTGTGTGTGTCTACGTGTGTGTGTGTATACGTGTGTGTGCGTATACGTGTGTGTGTGTGTCTACGTGTGTGTGTGTGTCTACGTGTGTGTGTGTGTCTACGTGTGTGTGTGTGTCTACGTGTGTGTGTCTACGTGTGTGTGCGTGTGTCTACGTCTGTGTGTGTGTCTACGTGTGTGTGTGTACACGTGTGTCTACGTGTGTGTTTGTACGTGTGTGTGTTTGTACGTGTGTGTGTGTGTGTATACGTGTGTGTGTGTGTAAACGTGTGTCTGTGTGTATACGTGTGTGTCTGTGTGTATACGTGTGTGTCTGTGTGTATACGTGTGTGTCTGTGTGTATAGGTGTGTGTGTGTGTGTATAGGTGTGTGTGTGTGTGTGTGTGTGTATAGGTGTGTGTCTGTGTGTATAGGTGTGTCTGTGTGTCTACGTGTTTGTTTGTGTCTACGTGTGTCTGTGTGTCTACGTGTGCCTGTGTGTATACGTGTGTGTGTGTGTATACGTGTGTCTGTATAGGTGTGTGTGTGTGTGTGTGTGTGTGTGTGTGTGCGTGTGTGTCTGTCTACGTGTGTGTGTGTGTGTCTACATGTGTGTGTGTGTCTACATGTGTGTGTCTGTGGACGTGTGTGTGTGCCTACATGTGTGTGTGTGCGCCTACATGTGTGTGTGTGCGCCTACATGTGTGTGTGCGCCTACATGTGTGTGTGTGTGTGGTCTCTGTGTGTGTGTGTGTCTCTGTGTATGTGTATGTGTATGTATGTATATATATATATATATATATATATATATATATATATATATATATATATATATATATATATATATATATATATATATATATATATATATATATATATATATATCTTATACTATATTAGTGAAAGCACTGTATGTTTGCCTGCCTGCCTGCCTGCATGCATGCCTGCCTGCTGGATGTCCGGTGTCCCTAGCGGCAATCTCATTGGTCCCATGGGCCGCCCGCCCCCGCACACCTCTCATTGGCCTCACACACTCACACCACCCCCCTTGGCCCGCCCCCCCACACCTCGCATTGGCCTGAGGCGGAGTGACGGGCCAAAGGTCCACAAAAAAAAAAAAAAAAAAACACACACACACACACACACACACACACACACACACACACACACACACACACACACCCCCCCCCCCCCCCCCCAGCTCACACACACCTCACCCCCCCCCAAGCTCACCCCCCCCCCCCAAGCTCACACACCCCCCCCCCCCCAAGCTCACACCCCGGCGCCGCTACAGTCAGCGGGGGAGCGGAGCGAGCGCCCGGGACACACGCGGGGGAGCGGCCACAACACGCTGCCTCCCGCCTCACATCCACGTGGGAGCGGCCGGATGGGTGAGGCAGCATACCCACGGGCCTCGCCGCACGCTCCTCGGCACCGGCTCACCTCTCCCACCCCCCTCACAGCAAAGACCAGCCTACCCGGCGCCGCCTGA
>NW_027454773.1:7500-12500 GCF_040206685.1 Ascaphus truei
CTCGCAGACAGACACTCTCTCTCTCGCAGACAGACACTCTCTCTCTCTCTCTCTCTCGCAGACAGACACTCTCTCTCTCGCAGACAGACACTTTCTCTCTCTCTCTCGCAGACAGACTCTCTCTCTCTCGCAGACAGACACTCTCTCTCTCTCGCAGACAGACACTCTCTCTCTCTCGCAGACAGACTCTCTCTCTCTCTCTCTCGCAGACAGACACTCTCTCTCTCTCTCTCTCGCAGACAGACACTCTCTCTCTCTCTCTCTCTCTCGCAGACAGACACTCTCTCTCTCTCTCTCGCAGACACACTCTCTCTCTCTCTCGCAGACAGACACTCTCTCTCTCTCTCTCTCGCAGACAGACACTCTCTCTCTCGCAGACAGACACTCTCTCTCTCTCTCGCAGACAGACACTCTCTCTCTCTCTCGCAGACAGACACTCTCTCTCTCTCTCTCGCAGACAGACACTCTCTCTCTCGCGGACAGACACTCTCTCTCTCTCGCAGACAGACACTCTCTCTCTCGCAGACAGACACTCTCTCTCTCGCAGACAGACACTCTCTCTCTCGCAGACAGACACTCTCTCTCTCGCAGACAGACACTCTCTCTCTCTCTCTCTCGCAGACAGACACTCTCTCTCTCTCTCTCTCTCTCGCAGACAGACACTCTCTCTCTCTCTCTCGCAGACAGACACCCTCACTCTCTCTCCTCGCAGACAGACACTCTCTCTCTCGCAGACAGACACTCTCTCTCTCTCTCTCGCAGACAGACACTCTCTCTCTCGCAGACAGACACTTTCTCTCTCTCTCTCGCAGACAGACACTCTCTCTCTCGCAGACAGACACTCTCTCTCTCTCGCAGACAGACACTCTCTCTCTCTCGCAGACAGACTCTCTCTCTCTCTCTCGCAGACAGAAACTCTCTCTCTCTCTCTCTCTCGCAGACAGACACTCTCTCTCTCTCTCTCTCCCTCTCTCAGACACTCTCTCTCTCCTCTCTCAGACACTCTCTCTCTCTCTCTCTCTCGCAGACAGACACTCTCTCTCTCTCTCGCGGACAGACACTCTCTCTCTCTCTCTCGCAGACAGACACTCTCTCTCGCAGACAGACACTCTCTCTCTCTCGCAGACAGACACTCTCTCTCTCGCAGACAGACACTCTCTCTCGCAGACAGACACTCTCTCTCGCAGACAGACACTCTCTCTCGCAGACAGACACTCTCTCTCTCGCAGACAGACACTCTCTCTCTCGCAGACAGACACTCTCTCTCTCGCAGACAGACACTCTCTCTCTCTCTCTCGCAGACAGACACTCTCTCTCTCTCGCAGACAGACACTCTCTCTCTCTCTCGCAGACAGACACTCTCTCTCTCTCGCAGACAGACACTCTCTCTCTCTCTCTCGCAGACAGACACTCTCTCTCTCTCTCTCGCAGACAGACACTCTCTCTCTCTCTCTCGCAGACAGACACTCTCTCTCTCGCGGACAGACACTCTCTCTCTCTCTCTCGCAGACAGACACTCTCTCTCTCGCGGACAGACACTCTCTCTCTCTCTCGCAGACAGACACTCTCTCTCTCGCAGACAGACACTCTCTCTCTCTCTCTCGCAGACAGACACTCTCTCTCTCTCTCTCTCGCAGACAGACACTCTCTCTCTCTCGCAGACAGACACTCTCTCTCTCGCAGACAGACACTCTCTCTCTCTCTCGCGGACAGACACTCTCTCTCTCGCGGACAGACACTCTCTCTCTCGCAGACAGACACTCTCTCTCTCGCAGACAGACACTCTCTCTCTCTCGCAGACAGACACTCTCTCTCGCAGACAGACACTCTCTCTCGCAGACAGACACTCTCTCTCTCTCTCGCAGACAGACACTCACTCTCTCTCGCAGACAGACACTCTCTCTCTCTCTCTCTCGCAGACAGACACTCTCTCTCTCGCAGACAGACACTCTCTCTCTCGCAGACAGACACTCTCTCTCTCGCAGACAGACACTTTCTCTCTCTCTCGCAGACAGACACTCTCTCTCTCGCAGACAGACACTCTCTCTCTCACAGACAGACACTCTCTCTCCTCGCAGACAGACACTCTCTCTCTCTCGCAGACAGACACTCTCTCTCTCTCGCAGACAGACTCTCTCTCTCTCTCTCTCGCAGACAGACACTCTCTCTCTCTCTCTCTCGCAGACAGACACTCTCTCTCTCTCTCTCTCGCAGACAGACACTCTCTCTCTCTCTCTCGCAGACAGACACTCTCTCTCTCTCTCTCGCAGACAGACACTCTCTCTCTCTCTCTCTCTCGCAGACAGACACTTTCTCTCTCTCTCTCGCAGACAGACACTCTCTCTCTCGCAGACAGACACTCTCTCTCTCGCAGACAGACTCTCTCTCTCTCTCTCTCGCAGACAGACACTCTCTCTCTCTCTCTCTCTCTCTCTCGCAGACAGACACTCTCTCTCTCTCTCTCTCCCTCTCTCCTCTCTCAGACACTCTCTCTCTCTCCTCTCTCAGACACTCTCTCTCTCTCTCGCTTGCAGACAGACACTCTCTCTCTCTCTCGCAGACACTCTCTCTCTCTCTCTCTCGCAGACAGACACTCTCTCTCTCTCTCTCGCAGACAGACACTCTCTCTCTCTCTCTCGCAGACAGACACTCTCTCTCTCTCTCTCTCTCTCTCGCAGACAGACACTCTCTCTCTCTCGCAGACAGACACTCTCTCTCTCTCTCGCAGACAGACACTCTCTCTCTCGCAGACAGACACTCTCTCTCTCTCTCTCGCAGACAGACACTCTCTCTCTCGCAGACAGACACTCTCTCTCTCTCGCAGACAGACACTCTCTCTCGCAGACAGACACTCTCTCTCTCTCTCGCAGACAGACACTCTCTCTCTCGCAGACAGACACTCACTCTCTCTCGCAGACAGACACTCTCTCTCTCTCGCAGACAGACACTCTCTCTCTCTCTCTCGCAGACAGACACTCTCTCTCTCTCGCAGACAGACACTCTCTCTCTCTCTCTCGCAGACAGACACTCTCTCTCTCGCAGACAGACACTCTCTCTCTCTCGCAGACAGACCTCTCTCTCTCTCGCAGACAGACACTCTCTCTCTCTCTCGCAGACAGACACTCTCTCTCTCGCAGACAGACACTCTCTCTCTCTCTCTCGCAGACAGACACTCTCTCTCTCGCAGACAGACACTCTCTCTCTCTCGCAGACACTCTCTCTCTCGCAGACAGACACTTCTCTCTCTCTCTGCAGACAGACACTCTCTCTCTCGCAGACAGACACTCTCTCTCTCTCTCGCAGACAGACTCTCTCTCTCGCAGACAGACTCTCTCTCTCTCGCAGACAGACTCTCTCTCTCTCTCGCAGACAGACACTCTCTCTCTCTCTCTCTTGCAGACAGACACTCTCTCTCTCTCTCTCTCCCTCTCTCAGACACTCTCTCTCTCTCTCCCTCTCTCAGACACTCTCTCTCTCTCTCTCTCAGACACTCTCTCTCTCTCTCTCTTGCAGACAGACACTCTCTCTCTCTCTCTTGCAGACAGACACTCTCTCTCTCTCTCTCTTGCAGACAGACACTCTCTCTCTCGCAGACAGACACTCTCTCTCTCTCTCTCGCAGACAGACACTCTCTCTCTCTCGCAGACAGACACTCTCTCTCTCTCGCAGACAGACACTCTCTCTCTCTCGCAGACAGACACTCTCTCTCTCTCTCTCGCAGACAGACACTCTCTCTCTCTCTCTCGCAGACAGACACTCTCTCTCTCTCTCGCAGACAGACACTCTCTCTCTCTCTCTCGCAGACAGACACTCTCTCTCTCTCGCAGACAGACACTCTCTCTCTCTCGCAGACAGACACTCTCTCTCTCTCTCGCAGACAGACACTCTCTCTCTCTCTCTCGCAGACAGACACTCTCTCTCTCTCTCTCGCAGACAGACACTCTCTCTCTCTCTCTCTCGCAGACAGACACTCTCTCTCTCTCTCTCGCAGACAGACACTCTCTCTCTCTCGCAGACAGACACTCTCTCTCTCTCGCAGACAGACACTCTCTCTCTCTCGCAGACAGACACTCACTCTCTCTCGCAGACAGACACTCACTCTCTCTCGCAGACAGACACTCACTCTCTCTCGCAGACAGACACTCACTCTCTCTCTCAGACACTCTCTCTCTCAGACACTCTCTCTCTCAGACACTCTCTCTCTCAGACACTCTCTCTCTCAGACACTCTCTCTCTCTCAGACACTCTCTCTCTCTCAGACACTCTCTCTCTCAGACACTCTCTCTCTCAGACAGACACTCTCTCTCTCTCAGACAGACACTCTCTCTCTCTCAGACAGACACTCTCTCTCTCTCTCTCTCGCAGACAGACACTCTCTCTCTCTCTCGCAGACAGACACTCTCTCTCGCAGACAGACACTCTCTCTCTCTCGCAGACAGACACTCTCTCTCTCGCACAGACACTCTCTCTCTCTCTCGCACAGACACTCTCTCTCTCAGACAGACACTCTCTCTCAGACAGACACTCTCTCAGACAGACATCAGACAGACACTCTCTCTCTCTCTCTCTCTCTCTCACACTGTCTCTCTCTCTCTCTCTCTCTCAACAGACTCTCTCTCTCTCAAACAGACTCTCTCTCTCTCTCAGACAGACACTCTCTCTCTCTCGCAGACAGACACTCTCTCTCTCGCAGACAGACACTCTCTCTCTCGCAGACAGACACTCTCTCTCTCTCTCTCGCAGACAGACACTCTCTCTCTCTCTCGCAGACAGACACTCTCTCTCTCGCAGACAGACACTCTCTCTCTCGCAGACAGACACTCTCTCTCTCTCTCGCAGACAGACACTCTCTCTCTCGCAGACAGACACTCTCTCTCTCGCAGACAGACACTCTCTCTCTCGCAGACAGACACTCTCTCTCTCTCGCAGACAGACACTCTCTCTCTCTCGCAGACAGACTCTCTCTCTCTCTCTCGCAGACAGACACTCTCTCTCTCTCT
>NW_027454773.1:17500-42500 GCF_040206685.1 Ascaphus truei
TCTCTCTCTCTCGCAGACAGACACTCTCTCTCTCTGACAGACACTCTCTCTCTCTCTCGCAGACAGACACTCTCTCTCTCTCTCTCTCTCGCAGACAGACACTCTCTCTCTCTCTCTCTCTCGCAGACAGACACTCTCTCTCTCTCAGACAGACACTCTCTCTCGCAGACAGACACTCTCTCTCTCTCGCAGACAGACACTCTCTCTCTCTCGCAGACAGACACTCTCTCTCTCTCGCAGACAGACACTCTCTCTCTCTCGCAGACAGACACTCTCTCTCTCTCGCAGACAGGACACTCTCTCTCTCTCGCAGACAGACACTCTCTCTCTCTCGCAGACAGACACTCTCTCTCGCAGACAGACACTCTCTCTCTCGCAGACAGACACTCTCTCTCTCTCGCAGACAGACACTCTCTCTCTCTCTCTCGCAGACAGACACTCTCTCTCTCTCGCAGACAGACACTCTCTCTCTCTCTCTCTCGCAGACAGACACTCTCTCTCTCTCGCAGACAGACACTCTCTCTCTCTCGCAGACAGACACTCTCTCTCTCGCAGACAGACACTTTCTCTCTCTCTCTCGCAGACAGACACTCTCTCTCTCAGACAGACACTCTCTCTCTCAGACAGACACTCTCTCTCTCAGACAGACACTCTCTCTCTCTCAGACACTCTCTCTCTCAGACACTCTCTCTCTCTCTCAGACACTCTCTCTCTCTCTCAGACACTCTCTCTCTCTCTCAGACACTCTCTCTCTCTCTCAGACACTCTCTCTCTCTCTCAGACACTCTCTCTCTCTCAGACACTCTCTCTCTCTCAGACACTCTCTCTCTCTCTCAGACACTCTCTCTCTCTCTCAGACACTCTCTCTCTCTCAGACACTCTCTCTCTCTCAGACACTCTCTCTCTCTCAGACACTCTCTCTCTCTCAGACACTCTCTCTCTCTCAGACACTCTCTCTCTCAGACAGACACTCTCTCTCTCTCAGACAGACACTCTCTCTCTCTCAGACAGACACTCTCTCTCTCTCTCTCTCTCGCAGACAGACACTCTCTCTCTCTCTCTCTCTCTCTCTCTCGCAGACAGACACTCTCTCTCTCTCAGACAGACACTCTCTCTCGCAGACAGACACTCTCTCTCTCTCTCGCAGACAGACACTCTCTCTCTCGCAGACAGACACTCTCTCTCTCTCTCGCAGACAGACACTCTCTCTCTCTCTCTCTCTCTCTCTCTCCCAGACACACTCTCTCTCTCTCAGACAGACACTCTCTCTCGCAGACAGACACTCTCTCTCTCTCTCGCAGACAGACACTCTCTCTCTCTCGCAGACAGACACTCTCTCTCTCTCGCAGACAGACACTCTCTCTCTCTCGCAGACAGACACTCTCTCTCTCTCTCTCGCAGACAGACACTCTCTCTCTCGCAGACAGACACTCACTCTCTCTCGCAGACAGACACTCTCTCTCTCTCGCAGACAGACACTCTCTCTCTCGCAGACAGACACTCTCTCTCTCTCGCAGACAGACACTCTCTCTCTCTCTCTCGCAGACAGACACTCTCTCTCTCGCAGACAGACACTCTCTCTCTCGCAGACAGACACTCTCTCTCTCTCGCAGACAGACACTCTCTCTCTCGCAGACAGACACTTTCTCTCTCTCTCTCGCAGACAGACACTCTCTCTCGCAGACAGACACTCTCTCTCTCTCGCAGACAGACACTCTCTCTCTCTCGCAGACAGACTCTCTCTCTCTCTCGCAGACAGACTCTCTCTCTCTCTCTCTCGCAGACAGACACTCTCTCTCTCTCTCTCGCAGACAGACATTCTCTCTCTCTCTCTCTCTCTCTCTCTCTCTCTCTCTCTCTCGCAGACAGACACTCTCTCTCTCTCTCTCTCTCTCTCAGACAGACACTCTCTCTCTCTCCCTCTCTCAGACACTCTCTCTCTCTCCCTCTCTCAGACACTCTCTCTCTCTCCCTCTCTCAGACACTCTCTCTCTCTCTCTTGCAGACAGACACTCTCTCTCTCTCTCTTGCAGACAGACACTCTCTCTCTCTCTCTCTCGCAGACAGACACTCTCTCTCTCTCTCTCTCTCTCTCAGACAGACACTCTCTCTCTCTCCCTCTCTCAGACACTCTCTCTCTCTCCCTCTCTCAGACACTCTCTCTCTCTCTCTTGCAGACAGACACTCTCTCTCTCTCTCTTGCAGACAGACACTCTCTCTCTCTCTCTCTCGCAGACAGACACTCTCTCTCTCGCAGACAGACACTCTCTCTCTCTCGCAGACAGACACTCTCTCTCTCGCAGACACTCTCTCTCTCTCTCTCAGACACTCTCTCTCTCAGACACTCTCTCTCTCTCAGACACTCTCTCTCTCTCAGACACTCTCTCTCTCTCAGACACTCTCTCTCTCTGACACTCTCTCTCTGACACTCTCTCTCTGACACTCTCTCTCTGACACTCTCTCTCTGACACTCTCTCTCTGACACTCTCTCTCTGACACTCTCTCTCTCAGACAGACACTCTCTCTCTCTCAGACAGACACTCTCTCTCTCTCAGACAGACACTCTCTCTCTCTCTCTCTCTCGCAGACAGACACTCTCTCTCGCAGACAGACACTCTCTCTCTCTCGCAGACAGACACTCTCTCTCTCTCTCGCAGACAGACTCTCTCTCTCTCTCGCAGACAGACTCTCTCTCTCGCACAGACACTCTCTCTCTCACACAGACACTCTCTCTCTCAGACAGACACTCTCTCTCAGACAGACACTCTCTCAGACAGACATCAGACAGACACTCTCTCTCTCTCTCTCTCACACTGTCTCTCTCTCTCTCTCAAACAGACTCTCTCTCAAACAGACTCTCTCTCTCTCTCTCTCAGACAGACACTCTCTTTCAGACAGACACTCTCTCAGACAGACATCAGACAGACACTCTCTCTCTCGCAGACAGACACTCTCTCTCTCGCAGACAGACACTCTCTCTCTCTCTCTCTCTCTCTCTCGCAGACAGACACTCTCTCTCTCTCTCGCAGACAGACACTCTCTCTCTCTCTCTCGCAGACAGACACTCTCTCTCTCGCAGACAGACACTCTCTCTCTCTCTCTCGCAGACAGACACTCTCTCTCTCGCAGACAGACACTCTCTCTCTCGCAGACAGACACTCTCTCTCTCGCAGACAGACACTCTCTCTCTCTCGCAGACAGACACTCTCTCTCTCGCAGACAGACTCTCTCTCTCTCTCTCTCTCTCGCAGACAGACACTCTCTCTCTCTCTCTCTCTCGCAGACAGACACTCTCTCTCTCTCTCTCTCTCTCCCTCTCTCAGACAGACACTCTCTCTCTCCCTCTCTCAGACACACTCTCTCTCTCCCTCTCTCAGACACTCTCTCTCTCTCCCTCTCTCAGACACTCTCTCTCTCTCCCTCTCTCAGACACTCTCTCTCTCTCCCTCTTGCAGACAGACACACTCTCTCTCTCTCTCGCAGACAGACACTCTCTCTCTCGCAGACAGACACTCTCTCTCTCTCGCAGACAGACACTCTCTCTCTCTCGCAGACAGACACTCTCTCTCTCGCAGACAGACACTCTCTCTCTCTCTCTCTCTCGCAGACAGACACTCTCTCTCTCTCTCTCGCAGACAGACACTCTCTCTCTCTCTCTCGCAGACAGACACTCTCTCTCTCGCAGACAGACACTCTCTCTCTCTCTCTCGCAGACAGACACTCTCTCTCTCGCAGACAGACACTCTCTCTCTCGCAGACAGACACTCTCTCTCTCGCAGACAGACACTCTCTCTCTCTCGCAGACAGACACTCTCTCTCTCTCTCTCGCAGACAGACACTCTCTCTCGCAGACAGACACTCTCTCTCGCAGACAGACACTCTCTCTCTCAGACAGACACTCTCTCTCTCAGACAGACACTCTCTCTCTCAGACAGACACTCTCTCTCTCAGACAGACACTCTCTCTCTCAGACAGACACTCTCTCTCTCTCAGACACTCTCTCTCTCAGACACTCTCTCTCTCAGACACTCTCTCTCTCTCTCTCTCTGACACTCTCTCTCTCTCTCAGACACTCTCTCTCTCTCTCAGACACTCTCTCTCTCTCAGACACTCTCTCTCTCTCAGACACTCTCTCTCTCTCAGACACTCTCTCTCTCTCAGACACTCTCTCTCTCTCTCAGACACTCTCTCTCTCTCTGACACTCTCTCTCTCTCAGACACTCTCTCTCTCTCAGACACTCTCTCTCTCTCAGACACTCTCTCTCTCTCAGACACTCTCTCTCTCAGACAGACACTCTCTCTCTCTCAGACAGACACTCTCTCTCTCTCAGACAGACACTCTCTCTCTCTCTCTCTCTCTCTCTCGCAGACAGACACTCTCTCTCTCTCTCTCTCTCTCTCTCTCTCGCAGACAGACACTCTCTCTCTCTCAGACAGACACTCTCTCTCGCAGACAGACACTCTCTCTCTCTCTCGCAGACAGACACTCTCTCTCTCGCAGACAGACACTCTCTCTCTCTCTCGCAGACAGACACTCTCTCTCTCTCTCTCTCTCTCTCTCTCCCAGACACACTCTCTCTCTCTCAGACAGACACTCTCTCTCGCAGACAGACACTCTCTCTCTCTCTCGCAGACAGACACTCTCTCTCTCTCGCAGACAGACACTCTCTCTCTCTCGCAGACAGACACTCTCTCTCTCTCGCAGACAGACACTCTCTCTCTCTCTCTCGCAGACAGACACTCTCTCTCTCGCAGACAGACACTCACTCTCTCTCGCAGACAGACACTCTCTCTCTCTCGCAGACAGACACTCTCTCTCTCGCAGACAGACACTCTCTCTCTCTCGCAGACAGACACTCTCTCTCTCGCAGACAGACACTCTCTCGCAGACAGACACTCTCTCTCTCGCAGACAGACACTCTCTCTCTCTCGCAGACAGACACTCTCTCTCTCGCAGACAGACACTTTCTCTCTCTCTCTCGCAGACAGACACTCTCTCTCGCAGACAGACACTCTCTCTCTCTCGCAGACAGACACTCTCTCTCTCTCGCAGACAGACTCTCTCTCTCTCTCGCAGACAGACTCTCTCTCTCTCTCTCTCGCAGACAGACACTCTCTCTCTCTCTCTCGCAGACAGACATTCTCTCTCTCTCTCTCTCGCAGACAGACACTCTCTCTCTCTCTCTCTCTCTCTCGCAGACAGACACTCTCTCTCTCTCTCTCTCAGACAGACACTCTCTCTCTCTCCCTCTCTCAGACACTCTCTCTCTCTCCCTCTCTCAGACACTCTCTCTCTCTCTCTTGCAGACAGACACTCTCTCTCTCTCTCTTGCAGACAGACACTCTCTCTCTCTCTCTCTCGCAGACAGACACTCTCTCTCTCGCAGACAGACACTCTCTCTCTCTCGCAGACAGACACTCTCTCTCTCTCGCAGACACACTCTCTCTCTCGCAGACACACTCTCTCTCTCTCTCAGACACTCTCTCTCTCAGACACTCTCTCTCTCTCAGACACTCTCTCTCTCTCAGACACTCTCTCTCTCTCAGACACTCTCTCTCTCTGACACTCTCTCTCTGACACTCTCTCTCTGACACTCTCTCTCTGACACTCTCTCTCTGACACTCTCTCTCTCTGACAGACACTCTCTCTCTCTCAGACAGACACTCTCTCTCTCTCAGACAGACACTCTCTCTCTCTCTCTCTCTCGCAGACAGACACTCTCTCGCAGACAGACACTCTCTCTCTCTCGCAGACAGACACTCTCTCTCTCTCTCGCAGACAGACTCTCTCTCTCTCTCGCAGACAGACTCTCTCTCTCGCACAGACACTCTCTCTCTCGCACAGACACTCTCTCTCTCAGACAGACACTCTCTCTCAGACAGACACTCTCTCAGACAGACATCAGACAGACACTCTCTCTCTCTCTCTCTCTCACACTGTCTCTCTCTCTCTCTCAAACAGACTCTCTCTCAAACAGACTCTCTCTCTCTCTCTCTCAGACAGACACTCTCTTTCAGACAGACACTCTCTCAGACAGACATCAGACAGACACTCTCTCTCTCGCAGACAGACACTCTCTCTCTCGCAGACAGACACTCTCTCTCTCTCTCTCTCGCAGACAGACACTCTCTCTCTCTCTCGCAGACAGACACTCTCTCTCTCTCTCGCAGACAGACACTCTCTCTCTCGCAGACAGACACTCTCTCTCTCTCTCTCGCAGACAGACACTCTCTCTCTCGCAGACAGACACTCTCTCTCTCGCAGACAGACACTCTCTCTCTCGCAGACAGACACTCTCTCTCTCTCGCAGACAGACACTCTCTCTCTCGCAGACAGACTCTCTCTCTCTCTCTCTCTCGCAGACAGACACTCTCTCTCTCTCTCTCTCTCGCAGACAGACACTCTCTCTCTCTCTCTCTCTCTCCCTCTCTCAGACAGACACTCTCTCTCTCCCTCTCTCAGACACACTCTCTCTCTCCCTCTCTCAGACACTCTCTCTCTCTCCCTCTCTCAGACACTCTCTCTCTCTCCCTCTCTCAGACACTCTCTCTCTCTCTCCCTCTCTCAGACACTCTCTCTCTCTCCCTCTCTCAGACACTCTCTCTCTCTCCCTCTTGCAGACAGACACACTCTCTCTCTCTCTCGCAGACAGACACTCTCTCTCTCGCAGACAGACACTCTCTCTCTCTCGCAGACAGACACTCTCTCTCTCTCGCAGACAGACACTCTCTCTCTCGCAGACAGACACTCTCTCTCTCTCTCTCTCTCGCAGACAGACACTCTCTCTCTCTCTCTCGCAGACAGACACTCTCTCTCTCGCAGACAGACACTCTCTCTCTCTCTCTCGCAGACAGACACTCTCTCTCTCGCAGACAGACACTCTCTCTCTCGCAGACAGACACTCTCTCTCTCGCAGACAGACACTCTCTCTCTCTCGCAGACAGACACTCTCTCTCTCCTCTCTCGCAGACAGACACTCTCTCTCTCTCTCTCTCGCAGACAGACACTCTCTCTCTCTCTCTCGCAGACAGACACTCTCTCTCTCTCTCTCGCAGACAGACACTCTCTCTCTCTCTCTCGCAGACAGACACTCTCTCTCGCAGACAGACACTCTCTCTCGCAGACCAGACACACTCTCTCGCAGACAGACACACTCTCTCTCTCAGACACTCTCTCTCTCTCAGACACTCTCTCTCTCTCAGACACTCTCTCTCTCTCAGACACTCTCTCTCTCTCAGACACTCTCTCTCTCTCTCAGACACTCACTCTCTCTCTCAGACACTCACTCTCTCTCTCAGACACTCACTCTCTCTCTCTCTCAGACACTCTCTCTCTCTCAGACACTCTCTCTCTCAGACACTCTCTCTCTCTCAGACACTCTCTCACTCTCAGACACTCTCTCTCTCTCAGACACTCTCTCTCTCTCAGACACTCTCTCTCTCTGACACTCTCTCTCTCTCTGACACTCTCTCTCTCTCAGACACTCTCTCTCTCTCAGACACTCTCTCTCTCTCAGACACTCTCTCTCTCTCAGACACTCTCTCTCTCTCAGACAGACACTCTCTCTCTCTCAGACAGACACTCTCTCTCTCTCTCTCTCGCAGACAGACACTCTCTCTCTCTCTCGCAGACAGACACTCTCTCTCTCTCTCTCTCTCTCTCTCGCAGACAGACACTCTCTCTCGCAGACAGACACTCTCTCTCTCTCGCAGACAGACACTCTCTCTCTCTCTCTCGCAGACAGACTCTCTCTCCTCTCGCAGACAGACACTCTCTCTCTCGCACAGACACTCTCTCTCTCTCGCACAGACACTCTCTCTCTCAGACAGACACTCTCTCTCAGACAGACACTCTCTCAGACAGACATCAGACAGACACTCTCTCTCTCTCTCTCTCACACACTGTCTCTCTCTCTCTCTCTCTCTCAAACAGAGTCTCTCTCTCTCAAACAGACTCTCTCTCTCTCTCTCTCAGACAGACACTCTCTCTCAGACAGACACTCTCTCAGACAGACATCAGACAGACACTCTCTCTCTCGCAGACAGACACTCTCTCTCGCAGACAGACACTCTCTCTCGCAGACAGACACTCTCTCTCGCAGACAGACACTCTCTCTCGCAGACAGACACTCTCTCTCTCAGACAGACACTCTCTCTCTCAGACAGACACTCTCTCTCTCAGACAGACACTCTCTCTCTCAGACAGACACTCTCTCTCTCAGACAGACACTCTCTCTCTCAGACAGACACTCTCTCTCTCTCTCAGACACTCTCTCTCTCTCTCAGACACTCTCTCTCTCTCAGACACTCTCTCTCTCTCTCTCAGACACTCTCTCTCTCTCTCTCAGACACTCTCTCTCTCTCTCAGACACTCTCTCTCTCTCTCAGACACTCTCTCTCTCTCTCAGACACTCTCTCTCTCTCTCTCAGACACTCTCTCTCTCTCTCAGACACTCTCTCTCTCTCTCAGACACTCTCTCTCTCTCTCAGACACTCTCTCTCTCTCTCAGACACTCTCTCTCTCTCAGACAGACACTCTCTCTCTCTCAGACAGACACTCTCTCTCTCAGACAGACACTCTCTCTCTCAGACAGACACTCTCTCTCTCTCAGACAGACACTCTCTCTCTCTCAGACACTCTCTCTCTCTCAGACAGACACTCTCTCTCGCAGACAGACACTCTCTCTCGCAGACAGACACTCTCTCTCTCTCTCGCAGAAAGACACTCTCTCTCTCTCGCAGACAGACACTCTCTCTCTCTCAGACAGACACTCTCTCTCTCTCAGACAGACACTCTCTCTCTCTCTCTCTCTCTCTCGCAGACAGACACTCTCTCTCTCTCTGACACTCTCTCTCTCTCAGACACTCTCTCTCTCTCTCAGACACTCTCTCTCTCTCTCAGACACTCTCTCTCTCTCTCAGACACTGTCTGAGAGAGAGAGAGTGTCTGAGAGAGAGAGAGAGTGTCTGAGAGAGAGAGAGAGTGTCTGAGAGAGAGAGAGAGTGTCTGAGAGAGAGAGAGAGAGTGTCTGAGAGAGAGAGAGAGTGTCTGAGAGAGAGAGAGTGTCAGAGAGAGAGAGAGTGTCTGTCAGAGAGAGAGAGAGAGAGAGAGAGTGTCTGTCTGAGAGAGAGAGAGTGTCTGTCTGCGAGAGAGAGAGAGTGTCTTTCTGCGAGAGAGAGAGAGAGTGTCTGTCTGCGAGAGAGAGTGTCTGTCTGAGAGAGAGAGAGTGTCTGAGAGAGAGAGAGTGTCTGTCTGAGAGAGAGAGAGTGTCTGTCTGAGAGAGAGAGTGTCTGTCTGAGAGAGAGAGTGTCTGTCTGAGAGAGAGAGTGTCTGTCTGAGAGAGAGAGTGTCTGTCTGAGAGAGAGAGAGTGTCTGAGAGAGAGAGAGAGTGTCTGAGAGAGAGAGAGAGTGTCTGAGAGAGAGAGAGAGTGTCTGAGAGAGAGAGAGAGTGTCTGAGAGAGAGAGAGAGTGTCTGAGAGAGAGAGAGAGTGTCTGAGAGAGAGAGAGAGTGTCTGAGAGAGAGAGAGAGTGTCTGTCTGAGAGAGAGAGTGTCTGTCTGAGAGAGAGAGTGTCTGTCTGAGAGAGAGAGTGTCTGTCTGAGAGAGAGAGTGTCTGTCTGAGAGAGAGAGTGTCTGTCTGAGAGAGAGAGTGTCTGTCTGAGAGAGAGAGTGTCTGTCTGAGAGAGAGAGTGTCTGTCTGAGAGAGAGAGTGTCTGTCTGAGAGAGAGAGTGTCTGTCTGAGAGAGAGAGTGTCTGTCTGAGAGAGAGAGTGTCTGTCTGAGAGAGAGAGTGTCTGTCTGCGAGAGAGAGAGAGAAAGTTTCTGTCTGCGAGAGAGAGAGAGTGTCTGTCTGCGAGAGAGAGAGAGAGAGTGTCTGTCTGCGAGAGAGAGAGAGAGAGAGAGTGTCTGTCTGCGAGAGAGAGAGAGAGAGTGTCTGTCTGCGAGAGAGAGAGAGAGAGAGAGTGTCTGTCTGCGAGAGAGAGAGAGAGAGAGTGTCTGTCTGCGAGAGAGAGTGTCTGTCTGCGAGAGAGAGAGTGTCTGAGAGAGAGAGAGTGTCTGTCTGAGAGAGAGAGAGTGTCTGTCTGAGAGAGAGAGTGTCTGTCTGAGAGAGAGAGTGTCTGTCTGAGAGAGAGAGTGTCTGTCTGAGAGAGAGAGAGTGTCTGAGAGAGAGACTCTCTCTCTCTCAGACAGACACTCTCTCTCTCAGACAGACACTCTCTCTCAGACAGACACTCTCTCTCTCAGACAGACACTCTCTCTCTCAGACAGACACTCTCTCTCTCAGACAGACACTCTCTCTCTCTCAGACAGACACTCTCTCTCTCTCTCTCTCGCAGACAGACACTCTCTCTCTCTCTCTCTCTCTCTCGCAGACAGACACTCTCTCTCTCTCTCAGACAGACACTCTCTCTCGCAGACAGACACTCTCTCTCTCTCTCAGACAGACACTCTCTCTCTCTCTCTCTCTCTCTCAGACAGACACTCTCTCTCTCTCTCTCTCTCTCGCAGACAGACACTCTCTCTCTCTCGCTCTCTCTCTCGCAGACAGACACTCTCTCTCTCTCTCTCGCAGACAGACACTCTCTCTCTCTCTCTCGCAGACAGACACTCTCTCTCTCTCGCAGACACTCTCTCTCTCTCTCTCGCAGACAGACACTCTCTCTCTCTCGCAGACAGACACTCTCTCTCTCTCGCAGACAGAAACTTTCTCTCTCTCTCTCGCAGACAGACACTCTCTCTCTCAGACAGACACTCTCTCTCTCAGACAGACACTCTCTCTCTCAGACAGACACTCTCTCTCTCAGACAGACACTCTCTCTCTCAGACAGACACTCTCTCTCTCAGACAGACACTCTCTCTCTCAGACAGACACTCTCTCTCTCAGACACTCTCTCTCTCTCTCAGACACTCTCTCTCTCTCAGACACTCTCTCTCTCTCAGACACTCTCTCTCTCTCAGACACTCTCTCTCTCTCAGACACTCTCTCTCTCAGACACTCTCTCTCTCTCTCTGACACTCTCTCTCTCTGACACTCTCTCTCTCTGACACTCTCTCTCTCTGACACTCTCTCTCTCTGACACTCTCTCTCTCTGACACTCTCTCTCTGACACTCTCTCTCTCTGACACTCTCTCTCTCTCTCAGACACTCTCTCTCTCAGACACTCTCTCTCTCTCTCAGACACTCTCTCTCTCTCTCAGACACTCTCTCTCTCTGACACTCTCTCTCTCTGACACTCTCTCTCTCTGACACTCTCTCTCTCTGACACTCTCTCTCTCTCTCAGACACTCTCTCTCTCTCTGACACTCTCTCTCTCTGACACTCTCTCTCTCTGACACTCTCTCTCTCTGACACTCTCTCTCTCTCTCAGACACTCTCTCTCTCTCTCAGACACTCTCTCTCTCTCTCAGACACTCTCTCTCTCTCTCAGACACTCTCTCTCTCAGACAGACACTCTCTCTCTCAGACAGACACTCTCTCTCTCAGACAGACACTCTCTCTCAGACAGACACTCTCTCTCAGACAGACACTCTCTCTCTCTCAGACAGACACTCTCTCTCTCTCAGACAGACACTCTCTCTCTCTCGCAGACAGACTCTCTCTCTCTCTCTCTCGCAGACAGACACTCTCTCTCTCTCTCTCTCTCTCGCAGACAGACATTCTCTCTCTCTCTCTCTCGCAGAGACACTCTCTCTCTCTCTCTCTCTCTCTCTCTCTCTCGCAGACAGACACTCTCTCTCTCTCTCTCTCCCTCTCTCAGACAGACACTCTCTCTCTCTCTCTCCCTCTCTCAGACACTCTCTCTCTCCCTCTCTCAGACACTCTCTCTCTCTCTCTTGCAGACAGACACTCTCTCTCTCTCTCTTGCAGACAGACACTCTCTCTCTCTCTCTTGCAGACAGACACTCTCTCTCTCTCTCTCTCGCAGACAGACACTCTCTCTCTCGCAGACAGACACTCTCTCTCTCTCGCAGACAGACACTCTCTCTCTCGCAGACACTCTCTCTCTCAGACACTCTCTCTCTCAGACACTCTCTCTCTCTCAGACACTCTCTCTCTCTCTCAGACACTCTCTCTCTCAGACACTCTCTCTCTGACACTCTCTCTCTGACACTCTCTCTCTGACACTCTCTCTCTGACACTCTCTCTCTGACACTCTCTCTCTGACACTCTCTCTCTGACACTCTCTCTCTGACACTCTCTCTCTCAGACTGACACTCTCTCTCTCTCAGACAGACACTCTCTCTCTCTCAGACAGACACTCTCTCTCTCTCTCAGACAGACACTCTCTCTCTCTCTCTCGCAGACAGACACTCTCTCTCTCTCTCTCTCTCTCTCGCAGACAGACACTCTCTCTCGCAGACAGACACTCTCTCTCTCTCGCAGACAGACACTCTCTCTCTCTCGCAGACAGACTCTCTCTCTCTCTCGCAGACAGACTCTCTCTCTCGCACAGACACTCTCTCTCTCTCGCACAGACACTCTCTCTCTCTCGCACAGACACTCTCTCTCTCAGACAGACACTCTCTCTCAGACAGACACTCTCTCAGACAGACATCAGACAGACACTCTCTCTCTCTCTCTCTCTCTCGCAGACAGACACTCTCTCTCTCTCAGACAGACACTCTCTCTCTCTCTCAGACAGACACTCTCTCTCTCTCGCAGACAGACACTCTCTCTCTCTCGCAGACAGACACTCTCTCTCTCTCGCAGACAGACACTCTCTCTCTCTCGCAGACAGACACTCTCTCTCTCTCGCAGACAGACACTCTCTCTCTCTCGCAGACAGACACTCTCTCTCTCTCGCAGACAGACACTCTCTCTCGCAGACAGACACTCTCTCTCTCTCTCTCGCAGACAGACACTCTCTCTCTCTCTCTCTCGCAGACAGACACTCTCTCTCTCTCGCAGACAGACACTCTCTCTCTCTCGCAGACAGACACTCTCTCTCGCAGACAGACACTCTCTCTCGCAGACAGACACTCTCTCTCGCAGACAGACACTCTCTCTCGCAGACAGACACTCTCTCTCGCAGACAGACACTCTCTCTCTCAGACAGACACTCTCTCTCTCAGACAGACACTCTCTCTCTCAGACAGACACTCTCTCTCTCAGACACTCTCTCTCTCTCTCTCAGACACTCTCTCTCTCTCTCTCAGACACTCTCTCTCTCTCTCAGACACTCTCTCTCTCTCTCAGACACTCTCTCTCTCTCTCAGACACTCTCTCTCTCTCTCAGACACTCTCTCTCTCTGACACTCTCTCTCTCTCTCTGACACTCTCTCTCTCTCTCTGACACTCTCTCTCTCTCTCAGACACTCTCTCTCTCTCTCAGACACTCTCTCTCTCTCAGACAGACACTCTCTCTCTCAGACAGACACTCTCTCTCTCAGACAGACACTCTCTCTCTCAGACAGACACTCTCTCTCTCAGACAGACACTCTCTCTCTCAGACAGACACTCTCTCTCGCAGACAGACACTCTCTCTCGCAGACAGACACTCTCTCTCGCAGACAGACACTCTCTCTCGCAGACAGACACTCTCTCTCTCTCGCAGACAGACACTCTCTCTCTCTCGCAGACAGACACTCTCTCTCTCTCGCAGACAGACACTCACTCTCTCTCGCAGACAGACACTCACTCTCTCTCGCAGACAGACACTCTCTCTCTCTCAGACAGACACTCTCTCTCTCTCAGACAGACACTCTCTCTCTCTCTCAGACAGACACTCTCTCTCTCTCTCTCGCAGACAGACACTCTCTCTCTCTCTCTCTCTCTCTCGCAGACAGACACTCTCTCTCGCAGACAGACACTCTCTCTCTCTCGCAGACAGACACTCTCTCTCTCTCGCAGACAGACTCTCTCTCTCTCTCGCAGACAGACTCTCTCTCTCGCACAGACACTCTCTCTCTCTCGCACAGACACTCTCTCTCTCTCGCACAGACACTCTCTCTCTCTCGCACAGACACTCTCTCTCTCAGACAGACACTCTCTCTCAGACAGACACTCTCTCAGACAGACATCAGACAGACACTCTCTCTCTCTCTCTCTCTCTCGCAGACAGACACTCTCTCTCTCTCAGACAGACACTCTCTCTCTCTCTCAGACAGACACTCTCTCTCTCTCGCAGACAGACACTCTCTCTCTCTCGCAGACAGACACTCTCTCTCTCTCGCAGACAGACACTCTCTCTCTCTCGCAGACAGACACTCTCTCTCTCTCGCAGACAGACACTCTCTCTCTCTCGCAGACAGACACTCTCTCTCTCTCGCAGACAGACACTCTCTCTCGCAGACAGACACTCTCTCTCTCTCTCTCGCAGACAGACACTCTCTCTCTCTCTCTCTCGCAGACAGACACTCTCTCTCTCTCGCAGACAGACACTCTCTCTCTCTCGCAGACAGACACTCTCTCTCGCAGACAGACACTCTCTCTCGCAGACAGACACTCTCTCTCGCAGACAGACACTCTCTCTCGCAGACAGACACTCTCTCTCGCAGACAGACACTCTCTCTCTCAGACAGACACTCTCTCTCTCAGACAGACACTCTCTCTCAGACAGACACTCTCTCTCTCAGACAGACACTCTCTCTCTCAGACACTCTCTCTCTCTCTCTCAGACACTCTCTCTCTCTCTCTCAGACACTCTCTCTCTCTCTCAGACACTCTCTCTCTCTCTCAGACACTCTCTCTCTCTCAGACACTCTCTCTCTCTCTCAGACACTCTCTCTCTCTGACACTCTCTCTCTCTCGCAGACAGACACTCTCTCTCTCTCTCTCGCAGACAGACACTCTCTCTCTCTCTCTCGCAGACAGACACTCTCTCTCTCTCTCTCGCAGACAGACACTCTCTCGCAGACAGACACTCTCTCTCGCAGACAGACACTCTCTCTCGCAGACAGACACTCTCTCTCGCAGACAGACACTCTCTCTCGCAGACAGACACACTCTCTCTCTCAGACACTCTCTCCCTCTCTGACACTCTCTCTCTCTCCCTCTCTCAGACACTCTCTCTCTCTCTCTCTTGCAGACAGACACTCTCTCTCTCTCTCTCGCAGACAGACACTCTCTCTCTCGCAGACAGACACTCTCTCTCTCTCGCAGACAGACACTCTCTCTCTCTCGCAGACAGACACTCTCTCTCTCGCAGACAGACACTCTCTCTCTCTCTCTCTCTCGCAGACAGACACTCTCTCTCTCGCAGACAGACACTCTCTCTCTCTCTCTCGCAGACAGACACTCTCTCTCTCGCAGACAGACACTCTCTCTCTCGCAGACAGACACTCTCTCTCTCTCGCAGACAGACACTCTCTCTCTCTCTCTCGCAGACAGACACTCTCTCTCTCTCTCTCTCTCGCAGACAGACACTCTCTCTCTCTCTCTCGCAGACAGACACTCTCTCTCTCTCTCTCTCGCAGACAGACACTCTCTCTCTCTCGCAGACAGACACTCTCTCTCTCTCTCTCGCAGACAGACACTCTCTCTCGCAGACAGACACTCTCTCTCGCAGACAGACACTCTCTCTCGCAGACAGACACACTCTCTCTCTCAGACACTCTCTCTCTCTCAGACACTCTCTCTCTCTCAGACACTCTCTCTCTCTCAGACACTCTCTCTCTCTCAGACACTCACTCTCTCTCTCAGACACTCACTCTCTCTCTCAGACACTCACTCTCTCTCTCAGACACTCTCTCTCTCTCAGACACTCTCTCTCTCTCAGACACTCTCTCTCTCTCAGACACTCTCTCTCTCTCAGACACTCTCTCTCTCTCAGACACTCTCTCACTCTCAGACACTCTCTCACTCTCAGACACTCTCTCTCTCTCAGACACTCTCTCTCTCTCAGACACTCTCTCTCTCTGACACTCTCTCTCTCTCAGACACTCTCTCTCTCTCAGACAGACACTCTCTCTCTCTCAGACAGACACTCTCTCTCTCTCTCTCTCGCAGACAGACACTCTCTCTCTCTCTCGCAGACAGACACTCTCTCTCTCTCTCTCTCTCTCTCTCTCTCGCAGACAGACACTCTCTCTCGCAGACAGACACTCTCTCTCTCTCGCAGACAGACACTCTCTCTCTCTCGCAGACAGACTCTCTCTCTCTCTCGCAGACAGACACTCTCTCTCTCGCACAGACACTCTCTCTCTCTCGCACAGACACTCTCTCTCTCAGACAGACACTCTCTCTCAGACAGACACTCTCTCAGACAGACATCAGACAGACACTCTCTCTCTCTCTCACACACTGTCTCTCTCTCTCTCTCTCTCTCAAACAGAGTCTCTCTCTCTCAAACAGACTCTCTCTCTCTCTCAGACAGACACTCTCTCTCAGACAGACACTCTCTCAGACAGACATCAGACAGACACTCTCTCTCTCGCAGACAGACACTCTCTCTCGCAGACAGACACTCTCTCTCGCAGACAGACACTCTCTCTCGCAGACAGACACTCTCTCTCGCAGACAGACACTCTCTCTCTCAGACAGACACTCTCTCTCTCAGACAGACACTCTCTCTCTCAGACAGACACTCTCTCTCTCAGACAGACACTCTCTCTCTCAGACAGACACTCTCTCTCTCAGACAGACACTCTCTCTCTCTCTCAGACACTCTCTCTCTCTCTCTGACACTCTCTCTCTCTCTCAGACACTCTCTCTCTCTCTCAGACACTCTCTCTCTCTCTCAGACACTCTCTCTCTCTCTCAGACACTCTCTCTCTCAGACAGACACTCTCTCTCTCAGACAGACACTCTCTCTCTCAGACAGACACTCTCTCTCTCTCAGACACTCTCTCTCTCTCAGACAGACACTCTCTCTCGCAGACAGACACTCTCTCTCTCTCTCGCAGAAAGACACTCTCTCTCTCTCGCAGACAGACACTCTCTCTCTCTCGCAGACAGACACTCTCTCTCTCTCTCTCTCTCTCTCGCAGACAGACACTCTCTCTCTGACACTCTCTCTCTCTCAGACACTCTCTCTCTCAGACACTCTCTCTCTCTCTCAGACACTCTCTCTCTCTCAGACACTCTCTCTCTCTCAGACACTCTCTCTCTCTCAGACACTCTCTCTCTCTCTCAGACACTCTCTCTCTCTCTCAGACACTCTGTCTGAGAGAGAGAGAGTGTCTGAGAGAGAGAGAGAGTGTCTGAGAGAGAGAGAGAGTGTCTGAGAGAGAGAGAGAGTGTCTGAGAGAGAGAGAGAGTGTCTGAGAGAGAGAGAGTGTCAGAGAGAGAGAGAGTGTGTCTGTCAGAGAGAGAGAGAGAGAGAGAGTGTGTCTGTCTGAGAGAGAGAGAGTGTCTGTCTGCGAGAGAGAGAGAGTGTCTTTCTGCGAGAGAGAGAGAGAGTGTCTGTCTGCGAGAGAGAGTGTCTGTCTGAGAGAGAGAGAGTGTCTGAGAGAGAGAGAGTGTCTGTCTGAGAGAGAGAGAGTGTCTGTCTGAGAGAGAGAGTGTCTGTCTGAGAGAGAGAGTGTCTGTCTGAGAGAGAGAGTGTCTGTCTGAGAGAGAGAGTGTCTGTCTGAGAGAGAGAGTGTCTGTCTGAGAGAGAGAGAGTGTCTGAGAGAGAGAGAGTGTCTGAGAGAGAGAGAGTGTCTGAGAGAGAGAGAGAGTGTCTGAGAGAGAGAGAGAGTGTCTGAGAGAGAGAGAGAGTGTCTGAGAGAGAGAGAGAGTGTCTGAGAGAGAGAGTGTCTGTCTGAGAGAGAGAGTGTCTGTCTGAGAGAGAGAGTGTCTGTCTGAGAGAGAGAGTGTCTGTCTGAGAGAGAGAGTGTCTGTCTGAGAGAGAGAGTGTCTGTCTGAGAGAGAGAGTGTCTGTCTGAGAGAGAGAGTGTCTGTCTGAGAGAGAGAGTGTCTGTCTGCGAGAGAGAGAGAGAAAGTTTCTGTCTGCGAGAGAGAGAGAGTGTCTGTCTGCGAGAGAGAGAGAGAGAGTGTCTGTCTGCGAGAGAGAGAGAGAGAGAGAGAGTGTCTGTCTGCGAGAGAGAGAGAGAGAGAGAGAGTGTCTGTCTGCGAGAGAGAGTGTCTGTCTGAGAGAGAGAGAGTGTCTGAGAGAGAGAGAGTGTCTGTCTGAGAGAGAGAGAGTGTCTGTCTGAGAGAGAGAGAGTGTCTGTCTGAGAGAGAGAGTGTCTGTCTGAGAGAGAGAGTGTCTGTCTGAGAGAGAGAGTGTCTGTCTGAGAGAGAGAGTGTCTGTCTGAGAGAGAGAGAGTGTCTGAGAGAGAGACTCTCTCTCTCTCAGACAGACACTCTCTCTCTCAGACAGACACTCTCTCTCAGACAGACACTCTCTCTCTCAGACAGACACTCTCTCTCTCAGACAGACACTCTCTCTCTCTCAGACAGACACTCTCTCTCTCTCAGACAGACACTCTCTCTCTCTCAGACAGACACTCTCTCTCAGACAGACACTCTCTCAGACAGACATCAGACAGACACTCTCTCTCTCTCTCTCTCTCTCACACACTGTCTCTCTCTCTCTCTCTCTCTCAAACAGAGTCTCTCTCTCTCAAACAGACTCTCTCTCTCTCTCTCTCAGACAGACACTCTCTCAGACAGACATCAGACAGACACTCTCTCTCTCGCAGACAGACACTCTCTCTCGCAGACAGACACTCTCTCTCTCTCTCTCGCAGACAGACACTCTCTCTCTCTCTCTCGCAGACACTCTCTCTCTCTCTCTCGCAGACACTCTCTCTCTCTCTCGCAGACAGACACTCTCTCTCTCTCGCAGACAGAAACTTTCTCTCTCTCTCTCGCAGACAGACACTCTCTCTCTCAGACAGACACTCTCTCTCTCAGACAGACACTCTCTCTCTCAGACAGACACTCTCTCTCTCAGACAGACACTCTCTCTCGCAGACAGACACTCTCTCTCGCAGACAGACACTCTCTCTCTCTCAGACAGACACTCTCTCTCTCTCTCTCTCTCGCAGACAGACACTCTCTCTCTCTCTCTCTCTCTCGCAGACAGACACTCTCTCTCTCTCTCTCTCTCTCGCAGACAGACACTCTCTCTCTCTCTCTCAGACAGACACTCTCTCTCGCAGACAGACACTCTCTCTCTCTCTCAGACAGACACTCTCTCTCTCTCTCTCTCTCTCGCAGACAGACACTCTCTCTCTCTCTCTCTCTCTCGCAGACAGACACTCTCTCTCTCTCTCTCGCAGACAGACACTCTCTCTCTCTCTCTCGCAGACAGACACTCTCTCTCTCTCTCTCGCAGACAGACACTCTCTCTCTCTCTCTCTCGCAGACACTCTCTCTCTCTCTCGCAGACAGACACTCTCTCTCTCTCTCGCAGACAGACACTCTCTCTCTCTCGCAGACAGAAACTTTCTCTCTCTCTCTCGCAGACAGAAACTTTCTCTCTCTCTCTCGCAGACAGAAACTTTCTCTCTCTCTCTCGCAGACAGACACTCTCTCTCTCAGACAGACACTCTCTCTCTCAGACAGACACTCTCTCTCTCAGACAGACACTCTCTCTCTCAGACAGACACTCTCTCTCTCAGACAGACACTCTCTCTCTCAGACAGACACTCTCTCTCTCAGACAGACACTCTCTCTCTCAGACAGACACTCTCTCTCTCAGACACTCTCTCTCTCTCTCAGACAGACACTCTCTCTCTCTCTCAGACACTCTCTCTCTCTCTCAGACACTCTCTCTCTCTCAGACACTCTCTCTCTCAGACACTCTCTCTCTCTCTCAGACACTCTCTCTCTCTCTCAGACACTCTCTCTCTCTGACACTCTCTCTCTCTGACACTCTCTCTCTCTGACACTCTCTCTCTCTGACACTCTCTCTCTCTGACACTCTCTCTCTCTGACACTCTCTCTCTCTGACACTCTCTCTCTCTGACACTCTCTCTCTCTGACACTCTCTCTCTCTGACACTCTCTCTCTCAGACACTCTCTCTCTCAGACACTCTCTCTCTCTCGCAGACACTCTCTCTCTCTCTCGCAGACAGACACTCTCTCTCTCTCTCGCAGACAGACACTCTCTCTCTCTCGCAGACAGAAACTTTCTCTCTCTCTCTCGCAGACAGAAACTTTCTCTCTCTCTCTCGCAGACAGAAACTTTCTCTCTCTCTCTCGCAGACAGACACTCTCTCTCTCAGACAGACACTCTCTCTCTCAGACAGACACTCTCTCTCTCAGACAGACACTCTCTCTCTCAGACAGACACTCTCTCTCTCAGACAGACACTCTCTCTCTCAGACAGACACTCTCTCTCTCAGACAGACACTCTCTCTCTCAGACAGACACTCTCTCTCTCAGACACTCTCTCTCTCTCTCAGACAGACACTCTCTCTCTCTCTCAGACACTCTCTCTCTCTCTCAGACACTCTCTCTCTCTCAGACACTCTCTCTCTCAGACACTCTCTCTCTCTCTCAGACACTCTCTCTCTCTCTCAGACACTCTCTCTCTCTCTCTGACACTCTCTCTCTCTGACACTCTCTCTCTCTGACACTCTCTCTCTCTGACACTCTCTCTCTCTGACACTCTCTCTCTCTGACACTCTCTCTCTCTGACACTCTCTCTCTCTGACACTCTCTCTCTCTGACACTCTCTCTCTCTGACACTCTCTCTCTCTGACACTCTCTCTCTCAGACACTCTCTCTCTCAGACACTCTCTCTCTCTCTCAGACACTCTCTCTCTCTCTCAGACACTCTCTCTCTCTCTCAGACACTCTCTCTCTCTCTCAGACACTCTCTCTCTCTCTCAGACACTCTCTCTCTCAGACAGACACTCTCTCTCTCAGACAGACACTCTCTCTCTCAGACAGACACTCTCTCTCTCAGACAGACACTCTCTCTCTCAGACAGACACTCTCTCTCTCAGACAGACACTCTCTCTCTCAGACAGACACTCTCTCTCTCAGACAGACACTCTCTCTCTCAGACAGACACTCTCTCTCTCAGACAGACACTCTCTCTCTCAGACAGACACACTCTCTCTCTCAGACAGACACTCTCTCTCTCAGACAGACACTCTCTCTCTCAGACAGACACTCTCTCTCTCAGACAGACACTCTCTCTCTCAGACAGACTCTCTCTCTCAGACAGACACTCTCTCTCTCAGACAGACACTCTCTCTCTCAGACAGACACTCTCTCTCTCAGACAGACACTCTCTCTCTCAGACAGACACTCTCTCTCTCAGACAGACACTCTCTCTCTCAGACAGACACTCTCTCTCTCTCAGACAGACACTCTCTCTCTCTCAGACACTCTCTCTCTCTCAGACAGACACTCTCTCTCGCAGACAGACACTCTCTCTCTCTCTCGCAGAAAGACACTCTCTCTCTCTCGCAGACAGACACTCTCTCTCTCTCAGACAGACACTCTCTCTCTCTCGCAGACAGACACTCTCTCTCTCTCGCAGACAGACACTCTCTCTCTCGCAGACAGACACTCTCTCTCTCTCTCTCGCAGACAGACACTCTCTCTCTCTCTCTCGCAGACAGACACTCTCTCTCTCTCTCTCGCAGACAGACACTCTCTCTCTCTCTCTCGCAGACAGACACTCTCTCTCTCTCGCAGACAGACACTCTCTCTCTCTCGCAGACAGACACTCTCTCTCGCAGACAGACACTTTCTCTCTCTCTCTCGCAGACAGACACTCTCTCTCTCTCGCAGACAGACACTCTCTCTCTCTCTCTCGCAGACAGACACTCTCTCTCTCGCAGACAGACACTCTCTCTCTCTCGCAGACAGACACTCTCTCTCTCGCAGACAGACAGACACTCTCTCTCTCGCAGACAGACACTCTCTCTCTCGCAGACAGACACTCTCTCTCTCTCGCAGACAGACACTCTCTCTCTCTCGCAGACAGACACTCTCTCTCTCTCTCTCTCTCTCGCAGACAGACATTCTCTCTCTCTCTCTCTCGCAGACAGACACTCTCTCTCTCTCTCTCTCTCTCTCTCTCGCAGACAGACACTCTCTCTCTCTCTCTCTCTCTCTCCCTCTCTCAGACAGACACTCTCTCTCTCTCTCCCTCTCTCAGACACTCTCTCTCTCTCCCTCTCTCAGACACTCTCTCTCTCTCTCTTGCAGACAGACACTCTCTCTCTCTCTCTCTTGCAGACAGACACTCTCTCTCTCTCTCTCTCGCAGACAGACACTCTCTCTCTCGCAGACAGACACTCTCTCTCTCTCGCAGACAGACACTCTCTCTCTCTCGCAGACAGACACTCTCTCTCTCTCGCAGACAGACACTCTCTCTCTCGCAGACACTCTCTCTCTCAGACACTCTCTCTCTCTCAGACACTCTCTCTCTCTCAGACACTCTCTCTCTCAGACACTCTCTCTCTCAGACACTCTCTCTCTGACACTCTCTCTCTGACACTCTCTCTCTCAGACTGACACTCTCTCTCTCTCAGACAGACACTCTCTCTCTCTCAGACAGACACTCTCTCTCTCTCTCGCAGACAGACACTCTCTCTCTCTCTCGCAGACAGACACTCTCTCTCTCTCTCTCTCTCGCAGACAGACACTCTCTCTCGCAGACAGACACTCTCTCTCTCGCAGACAGACACTCTCTCTCTCTCGCAGACAGACTCTCTCTCTCTCTCGCAGACAGACTCTCTCTCTCGCACAGACACTCTCTCTCTCTCGCACAGACACTCTCTCTCTCAGACAGACACTCTCTCAGACAGACATCAGACAGACACTCTCTCTCTCTCTCTCTCTCTCGCAGACAGACACTCTCTCTCTCTCAGACAGACACTCTCTCTCGCAGACAGACACTCTCTCTCTCTCGCAGACAGACACTCTCTCTCTCTCTCGCAGACAGACACTCTCTCTCTCTCGCAGACAGACACTCTCTCTCTCTCGCAGACAGACACTCTCTCTCTCTCTCTCTCGCAGACAGACACTCTCTCTCTCTCGCAGACAGACACTCTCTCTCTCTCTCTCGCAGACAGACACTCTCTCTCTCTCTCTCTCGCAGACAGACACTCTCTCTCTCTCGCAGACAGACACTCTCTCTCTCTCGCAGACAGACACTCTCTCTCGCAGACAGACACTCTCTCTCTCAGACAGACACTCTCTCTCTCAGACAGACACTCTCTCTCTCAGACAGACACTCTCTCTCTCAGACAGACACTCTCTCTCTCAGACAGACACTCTCTCTCTCAGACACTCTCTCTCTCTCTCTCTCAGACACTCTCTCTCTCTCTCAGACACTCTCTCTCTCAGACACACTCTCTCTCTCTCAGACACTCTCTCTCAGACACTCTCTCTCTCTCAGACACTCTCTCTCTCTCTCTCAGACACTCTCTCTCTCAGACACTCTCTCTCTCTCTCAGACACTCTCTCTCTCTGACACTCTCTCTCTCTCTCAGACATTCTCTCTCTCTCTCAGACACTCTCTCTCTCTCAGACAGACACTCTCTCTCTCAGACAGACACTCTCTCTCTCAGAAAGACACTCTCTCTCTCAGACAGACACTCTCTCAGACAGACACTCTCTCTCTCAGACAGACACTCTCTCTCGCAGACAGACACTCTCTCTCTCTCGCAGACAGACACTCTCTCTCTCTCGCAGACAGACACTCACTCTCTCTCGCAGACAGACACTCACTCTCTCTCGCAGACAGACACTCTCTCTCTCTCGCAGACAGACACTCTCTCTCTCTCGCAGACAGACACACTCTCTCTCTCGCAGACAGACACTCTCTCTCTCTCTCTCTCGCAGACAGACACTCTCTCTCTCTCAGACAGACACTCTCTCTCTCTCAGACAGACACTCTCTCTCTCTCTCTCTCTCTCGCAGACAGACACTCTCTCTCTCTCTCGCAGACAGACACTCTCTCTCTCTCTCTCTCGCAGACAGACACTCTCTCTCGCAGACAGACACTCTCTCTCTCTCTCGCAGACAGACACTCTCTCTCTCTCTCTCGCAGACAGACACTCTCTCTCTCTCTCTCGCAGACAGACACTCTCTCTCGCAGACAGACACTCTCTCTCGCAGACACTCTCTCTCGCAGACACTCTCTCTCTCAGACACTCTCTCTCTCAGACACTCTCTCTCTCAGACACTCTCTCTCTCAGACACTCTCTCTCTCAGACACTCTCTCTCTCAGACACTCTCTCTCTCAGACACTCTCTCTCAGACACTCTCTCTCTCTCTCAGACACTCTCTCTCTCTCTCAGACACTCTCTCTCTCTCTCAGACACTCTCTCTCTCTCAGACACTCTCTCTCTCTCAGACACTCTCTCTCTCTCAGACACTCTCTCTCTCTCAGACACTCTCTCTCTCTCAGACACTCTCTCTCTCTCAGACACTCTCTCACTCTCAGACACTCTCTCTCTCAGACACTCTCTCTCTCAGACACTCTCTCTCTCAGACACTCTCTCTCTCTCAGACTCTCTCTCTCAGACACTCTCTCTCTCAGACACTCTCTCTCTCAGACACTCTCTCTCTCAGACACTCTCTCTCTCAGACACTCTCTCTCTCTCAGACACTCTCTCTCTCTCAGACACTCTCTCTCAGACAGACACTCTCTCTCTCTCAGACAGACACTCTCTCTCTCTCAGACAGACACTCTCTCTCTCTCTCTCTCTCGCAGACAGACACTCTCTCTCTCTCTCGCAGACTGACACTCTCTCTCTCTCTCTCTCTCTCTCGCAGACAGACACTCTCTCTCGCAGACAGACACTCTCTCTCTCTCGCAGACAGACACTCTCTCTCTCTCGCAGACAGACTCTCTCTCTCTCTCGCAGACAGACTCTCTCTCTCTCTCGCAGACAGACACTCTCTCTCTCTCGCACAGACACTCTCTCTCTCTCGCACAGACACTCTCTCTCTCAGACAGACACTCTCTCTCAGACAGACACTCTCTCTCTCTCTCTCTCACACACTGTCTCTCTCTCTCTCTCTCTCTCAAACAGACTCTCTCTCTCTCAAACAGACTCTCTCTCTCTCTCAGACAGACACTCTCTCTCAGACAGACACTCTCTCAGACAGACATCAGACAGACACTCTCTCTCTCGCAGACAGACACTCTCTCTCTCGC
>NW_027454773.1:47500-55000 GCF_040206685.1 Ascaphus truei
ACACTCTCTCTCTCGCAGACAGACACTCTCTCTCTCGCAGACAGACACTCTCTCTCTCGCAGACAGACACTCTCTCTCTCGCAGACAGACACTCTCTCTCTCTCGCAGACAGGCACTCTCTCTCTCTCGCAGACAGACACTCTCTCTCTCTCGCAAACACTCTCTCGCAGACAGACAGACACTCTCTCTCTCTCTCTCTCTCGCAGACAGACACTCTCTCTCGCAGACAGACACTCTCTCTCGCAGACAGACACTCTCTCTCTCTCGCAGACAGACACTCTCTCTCTCTCGCAGACAGACACTCTCTCTCTCTCGCAGACAGACACTCTCTCTCTCGCAGACAGACACTCTCTCTCGCAGACAGACACTCTCTCTCTCGCAGACAGACACTCTCTCTCTCGCAGACAGACACTCTCTCTCTCGCAGACACTCTCTCGCAGACAGACACTCTCTCTCTCTCTCTCTCTCGCAGACAGACACTCTCTCTCGCAGACAGACACTCTCTCTCTCTCTCTCTCGCAGACAGACACTCTCTCTCGCAGACAGACACTCTCTCTCTCTCTCGCAGACAGACACTCTCTCTCTCTCTCGCAGACAGACACTCTCTCTCTCTCTCTCAGACAGACACTCTCTCTCTCTCTCTCAGACAGACACTCTCTCTCTCTCTCTCTCTCAGACAGACACTCTCTCTCTCTCTCAGACACTCTCTCTCTCTCAGACACTCTCTCTCTCTCAGACACTCTCTCTCTCTCAGACACTCTCTCTCTCTCAGACACTCTCTCTCTCTCAGACACTCTCTCTCTCTCAGACACTCTCTCTCTCTCTCAGACACTCTCTCTCTCTCTCAGACACTCTCTCTCTCTCTCAGACACTCTCTCTCTCTCAGACACTCTCTCTCTCTCAGACTCTCTCTCTCTCTCAGACCCTCTCTCTCTCTCAGACACTCTCTCTCTCTCTCTCAGACACTCTCTCTCTCTCTCTCAGACACTCTCTCTCTCTCTCTCAGACACTCTCTCTCTCTCTCTCTCAGACACTCTCTCTCTCTCTCAGACACTCTCTCTCTCTCTCAGACACTCTCTCTCTCTCTCAGACACTCTCTCTCTCTCTCAGACACACTCTCTCTCTCTCAGACACACTCTCTCTCTCTCAGACACTCTCTCTCTCTCTCAGACAGACACTCTCTCTCTCTCTCAGACAGACACTCTCTCTCTCAGACAGACACTCTCTCTCTCAGACAGACACTCTCTCTCTCAGACAGACACTCTCTCTCTCTCAGACAGACACTCTCTCTCTCTCAGACAGACACACTCTCTCTCTCTCAGACAGACACTCTCTCTCTCAGACAGACACTCTCTCTCTCTCGCAGACAGACACACTCTCTCTCTCTCTCTCTCGCAGACAGACACTCTCTCTCTCTCTCTCTCTCTCGCAGACAGACACTCTCTCTCTCTCTCTCTCTCGCAGACAGACACTCTCTCTCTCTCTCTCGCAGACAGACACTCTCTCTCTCTCTCCCTCTCTCTCTCTCGCAGACAGACACTCTCTCTCTCTCTCGCAGACAGACTCTCTCTCTCTCGCAGACAGACTCTCTCTCGCAGACAGACACTCTCTCTCTCTCTCGCGCAGACAGACACTCTCTCTCGCAGACAGACACTCTCTCTCTCTCTCGCAGACAGACACTCTCTCTCTCTCGCAGACAGACACACTCTCTCTCTCTCTCTCGCAGACAGACACTCTCTCTCTCTCGCAGACAGACACTCTCTCTCTCTCTCGCAGACAGACACTCTCTCTCTCTCGCAGACAGACACTCTCTCTCTCTCGCAGACAGACACTCTCTCTCTCTCGCAGACAGACACTCTCTCTCTCTCTCGCAGACAGACACACTCTCTCTCGCAGACAGACACTCTCTCTCTCTCTCTCAGACAGACTCTCTCTCTCGCAGACAGGCACTCTCTCTCGCAGACACTCTCTCTCTCTCTCGCAGACAGACACTCTCTCTCTCTCTCTCTCGCAGACAGACACTCTCTCTCTCTCTCTCGCAGACAGACACTCTCTCTCGCAGACACTCTCTCTCTCTCTGTCTCTCTCTCTCGCAGACAGACACTCTCTCTCTCGCAGACAGACACTCTCTCTCTCTCTCGCAGACACTCTCTCTCTCTCGCAGACAGACACTCTCTCTCTCTCTCTCTCGCAGACACTCTCTCTCTCTCGCAGACAGACACACTCTCTCTCTCTCGCAGACAGACACTCTCTCTCTCGCAGACAGAAACTCTCTCTCTCTCGCAGACAGACACTCTCTCTCTCTCGCGGACACTCTCTCTCTCGCAGACAGACTCTCTCTCTCTCTCTCTCGCAGACAGACACTCTCTCTCTCTCTCTCTCTCGCAGACAGACACTCTCTCTCTCTCGCAGACAGACTCTCTCGCAGACAGACACTCTCTCTCGCAGACAGACACTCTCTCTCTCTCTCTCGCAGACAGACACTCTCTCTCTCTCTCTCGCAGACAGACACTCTCTCTCGCAGACACTCTCTCTCTCTCTCTCTCGCAGACAGACACTCTCTCTCTCGCAGACAGACACTCTCTCTCTCTCTCTCTCGCAGACACTCTCTCTCTCTCGCAGACAGACACTCTCTCTCTCTCTCTCTCGCAGACACTCTCTCTCTCTCGCAGACAGACACACTCTCTCTCTCTCGCAGACAGACACTCTCTCTCTCTCTCGCGGACACTCTCTCTCTCGCAGACAGACTCTCTCTCTCTCTCTCTCGCAGACAGACACTCTCTCTCTCTCTCTCTCTCGCAGACAGACACTCTCTCTCTCGCAGACAGACTCTCTCGCAGACAGACACTCTCTCTCGCAGACAGACACTCTCTCTCTCTCTCGCAGACAGACACTCTCTCTCTCTCTCTCGCAGACAGACACTCTCTCTCGCAGACACTCTCTCTCTCTCTCTCTCTCTCTCTCGCAGACAGACACTCTCTCTCTCGCAGACAGACACTCTCTCTCTCGCAGACAGACACTCTCTCTCGCAGACAGACACTCTCTCTCGCAGACAGACACTCTCTCGCAGACAGACACTCTCTCTCTCTCGCAGACAGACACTCTCTCTCTCTCGCAGACAGACACTCTCTCTCTCTCTCAGACAGACTCTCTCTCTCTCAGACAGACTCTCTCTCTCTCTCTCTCTGACAGACTCTCTCTCTCTCTCTCTCTGACAGACTCTCTCTCTCTCTCTCAGACAGACTCTCTCTCTCTCAGACAGACTCTCTCTCTCTCAGACAGACTCTCTCTCTCTCAGACAGACTCTCTCTCTCTCTCTGACAGACTCTCTCTCTCTCTCTCTGACAGACTCTCTCTCTCTCTCTCTGACAGACTCTCTCTCTCTCTCTCTGACAGACTCTCTCTCTCTCTCTCTGACAGACTCTCTCTCTCTCTCTCTGACAGACTCTCTCTCTCTCTCTCTCTCAGACAGACTCTCTCTCTCTCTCTCTCTCAGACAGACTCTCTCTCTCTCAGACAGACTCTCTCTCTCTCAGACAGACTCTCTCTCTCTCAGACAGACTCTCTCTCTCTCAGACAGACTCTCTCTCTCTCAGACAGACTCTCTCTCTCTCAGACAGACTCTCTCTCTCTCTCTCAGACAGACTCTCTCTCTCTCTCTCTCTCTGACAGACTCTCTCTCTCTCTCTCTGACAGACTCTCTCTCTCTCTCTCTGACAGACTCTCTCTCTCTCTCTCTGACAGACACTCTCTCTCTCTCGCAGACAGACACTCACTCTCTCTCGCAGACAGACACTCACTCTCTCTCGCAGACAGACACTCTCTCTCTCTCGCAGACAGACACTCTCTCTCTCTCGCAGACAGACACACTCTCTCTCTCGCAGACAGACACTCTCTCTCTCTCTCTCTCGCAGACAGACACTCTCTCTCTCTCAGACAGACACTCTCTCTCTCTCAGACAGACACTCTCTCTCTCTCTCTCTCTCTCGCAGACAGACACTCTCTCTCTCTCTCGCAGACAGACACTCTCTCTCTCTCTCTCTCGCAGACAGACACTCTCTCTCGCAGACAGACACTCTCTCTCTCTCGCAGACAGACACTCTCTCTCTCTCGCAGACAGACACTCTCTCTCTCTCTCTCTCGCAGACAGACACTCTCTCTCTCTCGCAGACAGACACTCTCTCTCTCTCGCAGACAGACACTCTCTCTCTCTCGCAGACAGACACTCTCTCTCTCTCTCTCGCAGACAGACACTCTCTCTCTCTCTCTCGCAGACAGACACTCTCTCTCTCTCTCTCGCAGACAGACACTCTCTCTCTCTCTCTCGCAGACAGACACTCTCTCGCAGACAGACACTCTCTCGCAGACAGACACTCTCTCTCGCAGACACTCTCTCTCGCAGACACTCTCTCTCTCAGACACTCTCTCTCTCAGACACTCTCTCTCTCAGACACTCTCTCTCTCTCAGACACTCTCTCTCTCTCTCAGACACTCTCTCTCTCTCTCAGACACTCTCTCTCTCTCTCAGACACTCTCTCTCTCTCAGACACTCTCTCTCTCAGACACTCTCTCTCTCTCAGACACTCTCTCTCTCTCAGACACTCTCTCTCTCTCAGACACTCTCTCTCTCTCAGACACTCTCTCTCTCTCAGACACTCTCTCACTCTCAGACACTCTCTCACTCTCAGACACTCTCTCTCTCAGACACTCTCTCTCTCAGACACTCTCTCTCTCTCAGACACTCTCTCTCTCAGACACTCTCTCTCAGACACTCTCTCTCTCAGACACTCTCTCTCTCAGACACTCTCTCTCTCTCAGACACTCTCTCTCTCTCAGACACTCTCTCTCTCTCAGACACTCTCTCTCAGACAGACCTCTCTCTCTCTCAGACAGACACTCTCTCTCTCTCAGACAGACACACTCTCTCTCTCTCTCTCTCGCAGACAGACACTCTCTCTCTCTCTCGCAGACTGACACTCTCTCTCTCTCTCTCTCTCTCTCACAGACAGACACTCTCTCTCGCAGACAGACACTCTCTCTCTCTCGCAGACAGACACTCTCTCTCTCTCGCAGACAGACTCTCTCTCTCTCTCGCAGACAGACACTCTCTCTCTCTCGCAGACAGACACTCTCTCTCTCTCGCAGACAGACACTCTCTCTCTCTCGCACAGACACTCTCTCTCTCTCGCACAGACACTCTCTCTCTCAGACAGACACTCTCTCTCAGACAGACACTCTCTCTCTCTCTCTCTCACACACTGTCTCTCTCTCTCTCTCTCTCTCTCAAACAGACTCTCTCTCTCTCAAACAGACTCTCTCTCTCTCTCTCTCTCTCAGACAGACACTCTCTCTCAGACAGACACTCTCTCAGACAGACATCAGACAGACACTCTCTCTCTCGCAGACAGACACTCTCTCTCTCGCAGACAGACACTCTCTCTCTCTCGCAGACAGACACTCTCTCTCCTCGCGACAGACACTCTCTCTCTCTCGCAGACAGACACTCTCTCTCTCGCAGACAGACACTCTCTCTCTCGCAGACAGACACTCTCTCTCTCGCAGACAGACACTCTCTCTCTCGCAGACAGACACTCTCTCTCTCTCGCAGACAGGCACTCTCTCTCTCTCGCAGACAGACACTCTCTCTCTCTCGCAAACACTCTCTCGCAGACAGACAGACACTCTCTCTCTCTCTCGCAGACAGACACTCTCTCTCGCAGACAGACACTCTCTCTCTCTCTCGCAGACAGACTCTCTCGCAGACAGACTCTCTCGCAGACAGACTCTCGCAGACAGACACTCTCTCTCGCAGACAGACACTCTCTCTCTCTCGCAGACAGACACTCTCTCTCTCTCGCAGACAGACACTCTCTCTCTCGCAGACAGACACTCTCTCTCGCAGACAGACACTCTCTCTCTCGCAGACAGACACTCTCTCTCTCGCAGACAGACACTCTCTCTCTCGCAGACACTCTCTCGCAGACAGACACTCTCTCTCTCTCTCTCTCTCGCAGACAGACACTCTCTCTCGCAGACAGACACTCTCTCTCTCTCTCTCTCGCAGACAGACACTCTCTCTCGCAGACAGACACTCTCTCTCTCTCTCGCAGACAGACACTCTCTCTCTCTCTCTCAGACAGACACTCTCTCTCTCTCTCAGACAGACACTCTCTCTCTCTCTCAGACAGACACTCTCTCTCTCTCTCAGACAGACACTCTCTCTCTCTCTCAGACAGACACTCTCTCTCTCTCGCACAGACACTCTCTCTCTCTCAAGACACTCTCTCTCTCTCAGACACTCTCTCTCTCTCAGACACTCTCTCTCTCTCAGACACTCTCTCTCTCTCAGACACTCTCTCTCTCTCTCAGACACTCTCTCTCTCTCTCAGACACTCTCTCTCTCTCTCAGACACTCTCTCTCTCTCTCAGACACTCTCTCTCTCTGACACTCTCTCTCTCTCAGACACTCTCTCTCTCTCTCAGACCCTCTCTCTCTCTCAGACACTCTCTCTCTCTCTCTCAGACACTCTCTCTCTCTCTCTCAGACACTCTCTCTCTCTCTGTCAGACACTCTCTCTCTCTCTCTCAGACACTCTCTCTCTCTCTCAGACACTCTCTCTCTCTCTCAGACACTCTCTCTCTCTCTCAGACACACTCTCTCTCTCTCAGACACTCTCTCTCTCTCTCAGACAGACACTCTCTCTCTCTCTCAGACAGACACTCTCTCTCTCAGACAGACACTCTCTCTCTCAGACAGACACTCTCTCTCTCAGACAGACACTCTCTCTCTCTCAGACAGACACTCTCTCTCTCTCAGACAGACACACTCTCTCTCTCTCAGACAGACACTCTCTCTCTCAGACAGACACTCTCTCTCTCTCGCAGACAGACACACTCTCTCTCTCTCTCTCTCGCAGACAGACACTCTCTCTCTCTCTCTCTCTCGCAGACAGACACTCTCTCTCTCTCTCTCTCTCGCAGACAGACACTCTCTCTCTCTCTCTCGCAGACAGACAACTCTCTCTCTCTCTCCCTCTCTCTCTCTCGCAGACAGACACTCTCTCTCTCTCTCGCAGACAGACTCTCTCTCTCTCGCAGACAGACTCTCTCTCTCTCTCGCAGACAGACACTCTCTCTCTCTCTCGCGCAGACAGACACTCTCTCTCGCAGACAGACACTCTCTCTCTCGCAGACAGACACTCTCTCTCGCAGACAGACACACTCTCTCTCTCTCTCTCGCAGACAGACACTCTCTCTCTCTCGCAGACAGACACTCTCTCTCTCTCGCAGACAGACACTCTCTCTCTCTCTCGCAGACAGACACTCTCTCTCTCTCGCAGACAGACACTCTCTCTCTCTCGCAGACAGACACTCTCTCTCTCTCTCGCAGACAGACACACTCTCTCTCGCAGACAGACACTCTCTCTCTCTCTCTCTCAGACAGACTCTCTCTCTCGCAGACAGACACTCTCTCTCGCAGACACTCTCTCTCTCTCTCGC
>NW_027454774.1:0-5000 GCF_040206685.1 Ascaphus truei
TTTCTCTCCTCTCTCTCTCTCTCTCTCTCTCTCTCTCCCTCTCTCTCTCCCCTCTCTCTCTCCAGTATTACCAGTACATGATATGAGGGGGTAAGGGTATAGTGATTACACAGTAAATCAGGTAACAGTTACACACGGGGATGTGGGGTTCAGTGGGGGCCTCTCTCCTTCTCTCCCTCGCCCTCTTTCTCTATCCTCTCCCCCTATAGGCTTTTTACCATAAACCCCCTACCCTAAGCCCTTTACCCTAAACTCTTAGCCTAAACCCTTATCCTAAAAACCCCTACCCTAAGTCCTTACCCAAAAACCCTTTACCCTAAGTCCTTACCCAAAAACTCTCCCTTACCCTAAATCCTTACCCAAAAACCCCTTACCCCAGACCTTACCCCAAGACCTTACCCTAAGCCCCTTATCCTAAAACCCTTTACCCTAAGCCCTTACCCCAAGCCCATACGTTGAAGGAGGAAACTTGGCGAGACCAAGAGGTGGAATAACATCTCCATTAATTAACGAGCTTTAAGGACATGTCATTAAATGGTTATCAGAGATAATTAGTGCTTATATATTTCCAACTCGTTATTTATCCTCGTTACATTTTCTCTCCCACCTTCTCTTTCTTATTCTCTCTCTCTCTCTCTCTCTCTCTCTATATTAATATATATTTCTCTTCCTCCTTCTCATCTCTCTCGCTCTCCCTCCCCCTCATCTCATTCTCCTCTCTCTCCCCCCTCCCCCCGCTCTCTCCCCCCTCTCCCCTCTCTCATACCCTCCCCCTCTCTCCCCCCTCCCGCTCTCTACCCCCTCTCTATACCCTCTCTCGAGCTCCCTCTCTCGCTCTCTCCTGTCTCCCTCTATCCCCTCCTCCCCCCTCTCTCTCCCTATCCCCCCTCTCCCCCTCCACCCTCTTTCTCTCCCCTAGCACTCTCTCTCTCCCCGCTCTCTCCCCTATCTGTCTCTTTCTCCCTGTCTCTCTTGCTCAATGATCTCCCTTAAGGATTCAATAACATGCTATTAAAATATCTATATATATATGTAATGAGAGTGATAATGATCTGCCCAAGAGAGTCAGCGGCAGAGCGCCAGGAGGGCAGGGGTGTGGACTGAGGTCACACAGGGAGTCAGCGAGGCAGAGCGCAGGAGGGCAGGGTGTGACTGAGGTCACACAGGGAGTCAGCGGCAGAGCGCAGGAGGGCAGGATGTGACCAAGTGTCACACAGAGAGTCAGCGGCAGAGCGCAGGAGGGCAGGGTGTGACTGAGGTCACACAGGGAGTCAGCGGCAGAGCGCAGGAGGGCAGGATGTGACCAAGGTCACACAGAGAGTCAGCGGCAAAGCGCAGGAGGGCAGGATGTGGACCGAGGTCACACAGAGAGTCAGTGGCAGAGCACAGGAGGACAGGATGTGACCAAGGTCACACACAGAGTCAGCGACAGAGCACAGGAGGGGAGTGACCGAGGTCACACAGAGAGTCAGCGGCCAAAGCGGCAGGAGGGCAGGATGTGACCGAGGTCACACAGAGAGTCCAGCGACAGAGCACAGGAGGAGGGGGAGTGACTGAGGTCACACAGAGAGACAGCGGCAGAGCGCAGGAGGGCAGGGTGTGACTGAGGTCACACAAAGAGTCAGTGGCAGAGCGCAGGAGGGCAGGGTGTGACTGAGGACACACATAGAGTCAGCGGCAGAGCGCAAGAGGGCAGAATGTGACTGAGGTCACACAAAGAGTCAGTGGCAGAGCGCAGGAGGGCCAGGATGTGACCGAGGTCACACAGAGAGTCAGCGGCAGAGCACAGGAGGGAGTGGACCGAGGTCACACAGGGAGTCAGCGGCAGAGTACAGGAGGACAGGATGTGACCAAGGTCACACAGAGAGTCAGCGGCAGAGCGCAGGAGGGCAGGGTGTGACCAAGGTCACACAGAGAGTCAGCGGCAGAGCACAGGAGGAGGGGAGTGACCGAGGTCACACAGAGAGTCAGTGGCAGAGCACAGGAGGGCAGGATGTGACCAAGATCACACAGGAGAGTCAGCGGCAGAGCACAGGAGGGCAGGGAGTGACCAAGGTCACACAGAGAGTCAGCGGCAGAGCACAGGAGGGCAGCGAGTGACCAAGGGTCACACAGTCAGCGGCAGAGCACAGGAGGGCAGGGTGTGACCGAGGTCACACAGAGAGTCAGTGGCAGAGCACAGGAGGGCCAGCGAGTGACCAAGGTCACACAGAGAGTCAGCGGGCAGAGCACAGGAGGGCAGGGTGTGACTGAGGGTCACACAAAGTCCAGCGGCAGAGCGCAGGAGGAGGGGAGTGACCAAGGTCACCACAGAGAGTCAGCGGCAGAGCATAGGAGGCCAGGGTGTGACTGAGGTCACACAAAGTCAGCGGCATGAGCGCAGGAGGGCAGGGTGCGACTGAGGTCACACAGGGAGTCAGCGGCAGAGCGCAGGAGGAAGGGAGTGACCAAGGTCACACAGGGAGTCAGCGGCTGAGCGCAGAAGGGCAGGATGTGACTGAGGTCACACAGAGAGTCAGCGGCAGAGCGCAGGAGGGCAGGGAGTGACCAAGGTCACACAGAGAGTCAGCGGCAGAGCACAGGAGGGCAGGGTGTGACTAAGGTCACACAGAGCGTCAGCGGCAGAGCACAGAAGGGAGTGACCGAGGTCACACAGAGAGTCAGCGCAGAGCGCAGGAGGGTTAGGGGTGTGACCAAGGGTCACACAGAGAGGCAGCGGCAGAGCACAGGAGGGCAGGATGTGACCGAGGTCAACACAGAGAGTCCAGCGACAGAGCGCAAGGGGGCAGGGTGTGACCGAGGTCACACAGAGAGTCAGCAGCAGAGCGCAGGTGGGCAGGGTGTGGACTAAGGTCACACAGAGGAGGTCAGCGGCAGAGCACAGAAGGGAGTGAACCGAGGTCACACAGAGAGTCAGCACAGAGCGCAGGAGGGTAGGGGTGTGACCGAGTTCACACAGAGAGGCAGCGGCAGAGCGCAAGAGGGCAGGGTGTGGACCGAGGTCACACAGAGAGTCAGCGCAGAGCGCAGGAGGGCAGGGAGTGACCAAGGTCACACAGAGAGTCAGCGGCAGAGCGCAGGAGGGCAGGGTGCGACCTGAGGTCACACAGAGAGTCAGCGGCAGAGCACAGAAGGGAGTGACCGAGGTCACACAGAGAGTCAGCACAGAGCGCAGGAGGGTAGGGGTGTGACCGAGTTCACACAGAGAGGCAGCGGCAGAGCGCAAGAGGGCAGGGTGTGACCGAGGTCACACAGAGAGTCAGCGGGCAGAGCCACAGGAGGGCAGGGAGTGACCGAGGTCACACAGAGAGTCAGCGGCAGAGCGCAGGAGGGCAGGGTGCGACTGAGGTCACACAGAGAGTCAGCGGCAGAGCGCAGGAGGGCAGGGAGTGACCAAGGTCACACAGAGAGTCAGCGGCAGAGCACAGGAGGGCAGGGTGTGACCAAGGTCACACAGAGAGTCAGCGGCAGAGCGCAGGAGGTCAGGTGTGACCAAGGTCACACAGAGAGTCAGCGGCAGAGCGCAGGAGGCAGGGTGTGACCGAGGTCACACACAGAGTCAGCGGCAGAGCGCAGAAGGGCAGGGTGTGACCGAGGTCCCACCAGAGAGTCAGTGGCAGAGCACAGGAGGGGGGGAGTGACCAAGGGCCACAAAGAAAGTCAGTGGCAGAGCACAGGAGGGCAGGGTGTGACCAAGTGTCACACAGAGTCAGCGGCAGAGCGCAAGAGGGCAGGGGTGTGACCGAGGTCACACAGAGAGTCCAGCAGCAGAGCGCAGGGAGGGCAGGGTGTGACTAAGGTCACACAGAGAGTCAGCAGCAGAGCACAGAAGGGAGTGACTGAGGTCACACAGAGAGTCAGCGCAGAGCGCAGGAGGGCAGGGTGTGACCGAGGTCACACAGAGAGTCAGCGGCAGAGCATAGGAGGCCAGGATGTGACCGAGGTCACACAGAGAGTCAGCGGCAGAGCGCAGGAGGGCAGGGAGTGACCAAGGTCACACAGAGAGTCAGCGGCAGAGCGCAGGAGGGCAGGGAGTGACCAAGGTCACACAGAGAGTCAGCGGCAGAGCACAGGAGGGAAGCGATTGACCAAGGTCACACAGTCAGCGGCAGAGCACAGGAGGGCAGGGTTGTGAACCGAGATCACACAGAGAGTCAGTGGCAGAGCACAGGAGGGCAGCGAGTGACCACGGTCACACAGAGAGTCAGCGGCAGAGCACAGGAGGGCAGGGCAGGTGACCAAGGTCACACAGAGAGTCAGCGGCAGAGCGCAGGAGGGCAGGATGTGACCAAGGTCACACAGAGAGTCAGTGGCAGAGCACAGGAGGGCAGGGAGTGACCTAGGTCACACAGAGAGTCAGCAGCAGAGCACAGGAGGGCAGGGTGTGACTGAGGTCACACAAAGTCAGCGGCAGAGCGCAGGAGGGGCAGGGTGCGACTGAGGTCGCACAGGGAGTCAGCGGCAGAGCGCAGGAGGAGGGGAGTGACCAAGGGTCACACAGGGAGTCAGCGGCAGAGCGCAGAAGGGCAGGATGTGACCGAGGTGACACAGAGAGTCAGCGGCAGAGCGCAGGAGGGAGGGGAGTGACCAAGGTCACACAGGGAGTCAGCGGGCAGAGCACAGGAGGGCAGGGTGCGACTGAGGTCACACAGAGTCAGCGGCAGAGCACAGGAGGGCAGGGTTTGACCGAGGTCACACAGAGAGTCAGCGGGCAGAGCACAGGATGGCAGGGGTTTGACCAAGGTCACACAGAGAGTCAGCGGCAGAGCACAGGATGGCAGGGTGTGACTAAGGTCACACAGAGAGTCAGCGGCAGAGCACAGAAGGGAGTGACCGAGGTAACACAGAGAGTCAGCACAGAGCGCAGGAGGGTAGGGGTGTGACCGAGGGTCACACAGAGGAGGCAGCGGCAAAGCACAGGAGGGCAGGGATGTGACCGAGGTCACACACGAGCATCAGCGGCAGAGCGCAAGGGGGCAGGGTGTGACCGAGGTCACACA
>NW_027454774.1:17500-50000 GCF_040206685.1 Ascaphus truei
TATATACGTACGGCTATCTCTCTGAAGCAATATATTTATTCCACAGGCACCCCCACAACTAATACACCAACTAATACACCAACAGGTCAGTGACTGATTCTTTCTCTCCCTCTATCTCTCTCCCACTGTGTGTCTCTCTCCCCCTTTGCCTATTTCTCCACTGCTGCTGGGGTGTTAGAAAGGGGAGAGCTGGGGGTTGATCAAACTAAGGGCAGCCTTGGTCATAATATACAACGTGGCTGGCCCTTTAAGACGGTCTGTGTTTGGGACCTTGCAGACCAGAATTGGTCAAAAGGACTCAGGGCCATCCCTTAAGGTGGAGGAAAGGAGATTTCACCAGCAACAAAGGAAAGGGTTCTTTACACTAAGGGCAGTTACAGTGTGGGATTCATTACCCATGGAGACTGTGATGGCAGATACAATAGATTTGGTCAAAAAAAGGTTGGACATCTTTTTAGAAAGGAAAGGTAAACAGCAGGCCTGCACAACTCGTAAAGCGAGAAGGGCCGAACTGCTCCAAGGAAAAAAAAATTGGGCCGCACGAGTAAAATCATCATCATCATCATCATCTCTCCTCCAGCACCTCATCATCATCATCCTCATATCTCCCCCAGAACCCATCACTATCAACCTTTGCGATACTCCCCATCTATCTCTCATACCCCCATCTCTCCCCCTCACCCACAAACATAATACTCCCCCTCCACATCAAACACACAATACCCCCCTGCACAGCACACACATCACACCCCCTTGCACCTCACATCCTTCTCCCCCCTGCACCTCACATCATTCTCCCCCCCCTGCACCTCACATCACTCTCCCCCCCTGCACCTCACATCACTTTCCCCCCCTGCACCTCACATCACTCTCCCCCCCTGCACCTCACATCACTCCCCCCCCCCCTGCACCTCACATCATTCTCCCCCCCTGCACCTCACATCACTCTCCCCCCCTGCACCTCACATCACTCTCCCCCCCTGCACCTCACATCACTCTCCCCCCCTTGCACCTCACATCATTCTCCCCCCCTGCACCTCACATCACTCTCCCCCCCTGCACCTCACATCACTCTCCCCCCCTGCACCTCACATCACTCTCCCCCCCTGCACCTCACATCATTCTCCCCCCCTGCACCTCACATCACTCTCCCCCCCTGCACCTCACATCACTCTCCCCCCTGCACCTCACATCATTCTCCCCCCCACTCCTCACATCATTCTCCCCCCCTGCACCTCACATCACTCTCCCCCCCTGCACCTCACATCACTCTCCCCCCTGCACCTCCAATCACTCTCCCCCCTGCACCTCACATCATTCTCCCCCCCTGCACCTCACATCACTCTCCCCCCTGCACCTCACATCACTCTCCCCCCTGCACCTCACATCATTCTCCTCCCTGCACCTCACATCACTCTCCCCCCCCTGCACCTCACATCACCCCCCCCCTGCACCTCACATCATTCTCCCCCCCTGCACCTCACATCACTCTCCCCCCCTGCACCTCACATCATTCTCCCCCCTTTCACCTCCAATCATCCCCCCTGCACCTCCAATCACCCCCCTGCACCTCCAACCACCCTCCCCTGCACCTCCAACCACCCTCCCCTCCACCTCCAATGACCCCCCCTGCACCTCCAATGACCCCCCTGCACCTCCAGTGGCCCCCCCCGCACCTCCAATCACCACCCCCCGCACCTCCAATCACCCCCCCGCACATCCAATCACCCCCCCCCCGCACCTCCAATCACCCCCTATCACCCCCTGCACCTCCAATCACCCCCCTGCACCTCCAATCACCCCCCCCGCACCTCCAATCACCACCCCCACACCACCAATCACCCCCTATCACCCCCTGCACCTCCAATCACCCCCCTGCACCTCCAATCACCCCCCCCCCCGCACCTCCAATCACCACCCCCACACCACCAATCACCCCCTATCACCCCCTGCACCTCCAATCACCCCCCTGCACCTCCAATCACCCCCCCCTGCACCTCCAATCACCCCCCCCCCCAGCACCTCCAATCACCCCCTCTGCACCTCCAATCACCCCCCCCTGCACCTCACCCCTCCTGTACCTCACCTCCCCTGTACCTCACATCACCCCCGGGACCGCGGGCCGTTTGTTGTGCAGGCCTGGTATACAGGGATATACCAAATAAGTATACATGGGAAGGATGTTGATCCAATGATTAATCCGATTGCCAATTCTTGGAGTCAGGAAGGAATTATTTTTCCCCTTATGAGATAACATTGGATGATATAACACTGGGGTTTTGTGTTTCCCTTCCTCTGGATCAATAAGTAAGTATAGATATAGGATAAAGTATCTGTTGTCTAAAGTTAGCATAGGGTTAACTTGATGGACGTACGTCTTTTTTCAACCTCATCTACTATGTAACTATGTGACTATGTGACTATGTAACTATGTAGCTATGTGATTATGTAACTATAGAACTATGTAACTATGTAGCTATGTGACTATGTAACTATGTAGCTATGTAACTATGTAGCTATGTGACTATGTAACTATGTAGCTAAGTAACTATGTAGCTACGTAACTATGTAACTATGTACTGAAAAACGATTGTGTACGACTAACTCACCCATAATGACTGTGCTAATATGATACATACTGTATGTGCAAATATATACACCATCTCTATCACTTTATATAGAGAATAACGGTATATATACGTACGGCTATCTCTCTGAAGCAATATATTTATTCCACAGGCACCCCCACAACTAATACACCAACTAATACACCAACAGGTCAGTGACTGATTCTTTCTCTCCCTCTATCTCTCTCCCCCTGTGTGTCTCTCTCCCCCTTTGCCTGTTTCTCCATCTCTCTCTCTCTCCCCCTCCCTCTCCCCTTTCTCTCTCCAACAACCTCAGCGATCTCTCTAATTCTCTCTCTGTTTCTGCAGGTTCCACAACCTCATCAGGTGAGACATCTTCTCCATTCTCTCTTCCTCTCTCTTCCCTGGCTCTCTCATACACTACTGTATCTCTCACTCTCTCCCGATCTCTCCACGTTATGCAGCGGTCTCTCTAATACTCTCTGTCTCTGCAGGTCCCACACCCTCATCTAATACAACATCAGGTGAGACATCTTATCCATCTCTCTACCTCTCTCTCTCTCTCTCACTCCCTCTCTCTCTCCTCCTCTCCCCCCTATCTCTCTAATTCTCTCTGTCTCTGCAGGTCCCACACCCCCATCTAATACAACATCAGGTGAGACATCTTATCCATCTCTCCCCCTCTCACTCTCCCCCTCTCTCTCTCCTCCTCTCCCCCCTATCTCTCTAATTCTCTCTGTCTCTGCAGGTCCCACACCCTCATCTAATACGACATCAGGTGAGACATCTTATCCATCTCTCCCCCTCTCACTCTCCCCCCCCCCCTCTCTCTCCTCCTCTCCCCCCTATCTCTCTAATTCTCTGTCTCTGCAGGTCCCACACCCTCATCTAATACAACATCAGGTGAGACATCTTATCCATCTCTCCCCCTCTCACTCTCCCCCCCCCCTCTCTCTCCTCCTCTCCCCCCTATCTCTCTAATTCTCTGTCTCTGCAGGTCCCACACCCTCATCTAATACAACATCAGGTGAGACATCTTATCTATCTCTCCCCCTCTCACTCTCCCCCCCCCCCCACTCTCTCTCTCCTCCTCTCCCCCCTATCTCTCTAATTCTCTCTGTCTCTGCAGGTCCCACACCCCCATCTAATACAACATCAGGTGAGACATCTTATCCATCTCTCCCCCTCTCACTCTCCCCCCCCCCCCACTCTCTCTCTCCTCCTCTCCCCCCTATCTCTCTAATTCTCTCTGTCTCTGCAGGTCCCACACCCCCATCTAATACAACATCAGGTGAGACATCTTATCCATCTCTCCCCCTCTCACTCTCCCCCCCCCCCCACTCTCTCTCTCCTCCTCTCCCCCCTATCTCTCTAATTCTCTCTGTCTCTGCAGGTCCCACACCCCCATCTAATACAACATCAGGTGAGACATCTTATCCATCTCTCCCCCTCTCACTCTCCCCCCCCCCCCCCACTCTCTCTCTCCTCCTCTCCCCCCTATCTCTCTAATTCTCTCTGTCTCTGCAGGTCCCACACCCTCATCTAATACGACATCAGGTGAGACATCTTATCCATCTCTCCCCCTCTCACTCTTCCTCCCCCCCTCTCTCTCTTCCTCCCCCCCCTATCTCTCTAATTCTCTCTGTCTCTGCAGGTCCCACACCCCCATCTGATACAACATCAGGTGAGACATCTTATCCATCTCTCCCCCTCTCACTCTTCCTCCCCCCCTCTCTCTCTTCCTCCCCCCCCTATCTCTCTAATTCTCTCTGTCTCTGCAGGTCCCACACCCCCATCTAATACAACATCAGGTGAGACATCTTATCCATCTCTCCCCCTCTCACTCTCCCTCCCCCTCTCTCTCTCCTCCTCACCCCCCATATCTCTCTAATTCTCTCTGTCTCTGCAGGTCCCACACCCTCATCTAATACAACATCAGGTGAGACATCTTATCCATCTCTCCCCCTCTCACTCTCCCCCCCCCCCCTCTCTCTCCTCCTCTCCCCCCTATCCCTCTAATTCTCTCTGTCTCTGCAGGTCCCACACCCCCATCTAATACAACATCAGGTGAGACATCTTATCCATCTCTCTACCTCTCTCTCTCTCTCTCACTCCCTCTCTCTCTCCTCCTCTCCCCCCTATCTCTCTAATTCTCTCTGTCTCTGCAGGTCCCACACCCTCATCTAATACGACATCAGGTGAGACATCTAATCCATATCTCCCCTTCTCACTCTCCCTCCCCCTCTCTCTCTCCTCCTCTCCCCCCTATCTCTCTAATTCTCTCTGTCTCTGCAGGTCCCACACCCTCATCTAATACAACATCAGGTGAGACATCTTATCCATCTCTCTCTCTCACTCTCTCCCACTCTATCACCTTCTATGTCTCCCCCCCCCCCCACTCTCTCTCTCCTCCTCTCCCCCCTATCTCTCTAATTCTCTCTGTCTCTGCAGGTCCCACACCCCCATCTAATACAACATCAGGTGAGACATCTTATCCATCTCTCCCCCTCTCACTCTCCCCCCCCCCCCCCCCCCATTCTCTCTCTCCTCCTCTCCCCCCTATCTCTCTAATTCTCTCTGTCTCTGCAGGTCCCACACCCTCATCTAATACAACATCAGGTGAGACATCTTATCCATCTCTCCCCCTCTCACTCTCCCCCCCCCCTCTCTCTCCTCCTCTCCCCCCTATCCCTCTAATTCTCTCTGTCTCTGCAGGTCCCACACCCCCATCTAATACAACATCAGGTGAGACATCTTATCCATCTCTCTACCTCTCTCTCTCTCTCTCACTCCCTCTCTCTCTCCTCCTCTCCCCCCTATCTCTCTAATTCTCTCTGTCTCTGCAGGTCCCACACCCTCATCTAATACGACATCAGGTGAGACATCTAATCCATATCTCCCCTTCTCACTCTCCCTCCCCCTCTCTCTCTCCTCCTCTCCCCCCTATCTCTCTAATTCTCTCTGTCTCTGCAGGTCCCACACCCTCATCTAATACAACATCAGGTGAGACATCTTATCCATCTCTCTCTCTCACTCTCTCCCACTCTATCACCTTCTATGTCTCCCTCTCACCCCACTCTCTCCTCTCTCTCTCCCCCTGGCCCCTCTCTCTCCCCCCACTTCTCTCTCTCCTTCTCCATCTCTTTCCATTTTTCTCTCTATGTTGCAGAGCTCACACTCTAATTCTCTCTGTCTCTGCAGGTCCCACACCCTCATCTAATACGACATCAGGTGAGACATCTTATCCAGCTCTCTTCTGCCTTACACACTTTTTCTCACTCTCTCTATCTCCATCTCACTCCACTCTCTCCTCTCTCTCTCTCCCTCCTCTCTCTCCCCCACTTCTCTATCTCTCTCCCTCTATGTTGAACAGCTATCTCTCTAATTCTCTCTGTTTCTGCAGGTCCCCCAACCTCATCTACGACCTCAGGTGACACATTTTATCCATCTCTCTCCCCCTCCCTCATTCTATCTCTCTCTCTCGCTACCTGCTTATCTGTCTCCATCTCCCTCTCTCCCTTTCTCTTTTTCTCACTCTTCCTCGATATTTCTCTCTCACACTAAATGTAATCTATCACTCGCCTCCCCTCCCGCCTTGCAGGACCCACCACATCTGGTGAGTCATATTATACCTGTCTCGCTCCATCCATATCTCCATATCTATCTATTTTTTTAATTATTATTATTTATATATATATATATATATATATATCATCATCATTATTATTATTAACGGTGCTCATCTCAGATTAGGAAGCGGATCCACAGGGCTAAGGTAGGGGTATATATTCACCAACCAGAGCCAAGGGCAGAGTCCTGTTAGAGTAACGTAATCGGGTAGCAGGCTGAGGTCAAGTCAGGTGGCAGAAAATATGCAGCATCGGGGTCACAGGTGGAGGTCAGCAACATAGAATCCACAGGCAAAAGGACAGGTAAATACACAGCAACAATAGCTACGACTGTGACAGGAACAGGAGCTGTTGGTCCTTTCCATGAGTCTATTGGACTGGGGATGTTAGGATGAGGAGAAGTGGGGGGAGATTCCCATTTTTAGGCAGAAGGTTCACCAAAATTGCGAGTTGGATTGGGACCCACTGTAGGAGACTATATTCATTCCATGAAGGTGGAAGATCTCCTTAATGAAGGTCTCAGAGAGTTCAGAAGAGGCGGGTAACTTCTTAAGGAGAACAAAATGGGATTGGCGCGTAATGCGGTCGGTCGGCCACGACTAGAATGGTGTCCATGCCCCTAGATGGAGGCAGCTCCACAATAAAATCCATGGATAAACGTGTCTGAGGACAGATAGGAACAGGTAAGGGCTGGAGCAAGCCACGGGGCAATGTTTGAGGCACTTTAGTCAGAGTGCAGACAATACTTGATTGCCACAAAATCCTTCACATCACGGCAAATCTCTGGCCACCACAAGATGAACTCAAGGAAGTCACAGGTCTACCTCACCCCTGGATGACCAACCATCTTGGATTGGTGACCCCATTGCAACACTTTTCTTCTAAATGGGGGGGAACAAAGAGCTTGGAACAGTTGACCTCGGATTTCTTTCTGGACCTTAAAAATCCGTTCTAGCAGACAAGAGGACATTGAAGAGATTACTTTGCGAAAGAGTTATGATGAGTGATTAGAATGATCTCATTCCTCCGTACCATCTGGAGAGAATTGCCTGGATAGATCTGCATATAAACCCTTAATGAAGGATCTCCAACATATATTCTTTCATAGCCTTGGTTTCTGGCTCCAAAAGGGGGTACGTGACACCTCGACGAGAGACAGCCCGTGAGAGATGGCCCAATCGTAGGAACGATGTAAAGGTAGCTCCTCCGCCTGTCTCTTGTCGAATACATCAGGGAACTGGAAGGCTAGACGAGGAAGTCTCAGTAGGTCTCATGGCAATGTTGTCCCCAGGTTGTCACTTGACTGATCGTTGGGGAGGCTTCATCCTGCAGAGGGGAGACATGGGCTGAAGGTGGTGATATATATTTATATGTACGTGGAGAAGAGAGGCTGTAACCGCAGTACCTGGGAGATAATTGGGGAGGCTTCATCCAGCAGAGGGGAGACATGGGCTGAAGGTGGTGATATATATTTATATGTACGTGGAGAAGAGAGGCTGTAACCGCAGTACCTGGGAGATTACTGGGGAGGCCTCATCCAGCAGTGGGGAGACACGGGCTGAAGGTGGTGATATATATTTATATGTACATGGAGAAGAGAGGCTGTAACCGCAGTACCTGGGAGATCATTTGGGAGGCCTCATCCAGCAGTGGGGAGACACGGGCTGAAGGTGGTGATATATATTTATATGTACGTGGAGAAGAGAGGCTGTAACCGCAGTACCTGGGAGATCATTGGGGAGACCTCATCCAGCAGTGGGGAAACACAGGCTGAAGGTGGTGATATATATTTATATGTACGTGGAGAAGAGAGGCTGTAATCGCAGTACCTGGGAGATCATTGGGGAGGCCTCATCCAGCAGTGGGGAGACACGGGCTGAAGATGGTGATATATATTTATGTGTTTGTGGAGAAGAGAGGCTGTAACCGCAGTACCTTGGAGATCATTGGGGAGGCTTCATCCAGCAGTGGGGAGACACAGGCTGAAGGTGGTGATATATATTTATATACGTGGAGAAGAGAGGCTGTAACCGCAGTACCTGGGAGATCATTGGGGATGACTCATCCAGCAGTGGGGAGACACGGGCTGAAGGTGGTGATATATATTTATATGTACGTGGAGAAGAGAGGCTGTAACCGCAGTACCTGGGAGATCATTGGGGAGGCCTCATCCAGCAGTGGGGAGACACGGGCTGAAGGTGGTGATATATATTTATATGTACGTGGAGATGAGAGGCTGTAATCGCAGTACCCGGGAGATCATTGGGGAGGCCTCATCCAGCAGTGGGGAGACACGGGCTGAAGGTGGTGATATATATTTATATTCTGGAGGCCAGGGTCATATGTAAGATGATTTAGCCCAGATAGCTTCAACTCGGCCCTCTTTTCAAAGCACAACAAGGTCTGTATCTTTTCTTCACTTTATTGAGGGAAAGCAGGGTAAAAGACAGGCACTTGTGTAGAGATGTTGATGTTTAAATAGTGTCTCTCTGTGGGTGCCTTGTAGTTAAGGACAGGTGAAAAGGGTAATCCTACCAGTACAGCAGTTACAGCAGGGTACTCACTCATCCAGAGGTGATGGTGGAAAAGGAAGTGAGGGGCAAGGGTCACACTAAAAGTGAAGTGAGACTGCACCAACTGTCAGCAAAGACAGGGGGGAAAAATGGGAAAGCACATTAACTTGGAGGATCTCAGAGGCTGCAGTAGCAACTCACTGATTACATGCCCAGAGGCAAGAAATGCAACATTGTTGCATATCACACAGGCACAGTATGTGTGTGCAAACTCCATGCAGCTGAAAATAAGAACTGACAGGCAGAAGCTGCAAAGGAGAGAGGGGGGTGAATCAGAAATGCAGTTCTTGTTCCATGACAATTTATATGTACGTGGAGAAGAGAGGCTGTAATCGCAGTACCTGGGAGATCATTGGGGAGACCTCATCCAGCAGTGGGGAGACATGGGCTGAAGGTGGGGATATATATTTATACAGTATGTACGTGGAGAAGAGAGGCTGTAACCGCAGTACCTGGGAGATCATTGGGGAGGCTTCATCCAGCAGTGGGGAGACATGGGCTGAAGGGGGTGATATATATTTATATGTACGTGAAGAAGAGAGGCTGTAACCGCAGTACCTGGGAGATCATTGGGGAGGCCACATCCAGTAGTGGGGAGACACGGGCTGAAGATGGTGATTTATATGTACGTGGAGAAGAGAGGCTGTAACCGCAGTACCTGGGAGATCACTGGGGAGGCTTCATCCAGTAGTTGGGAGACACAGGCTGAAGGTGGGATATATATTTATATGTGCGTGGGGAAGAGAGGCTGTAACCGCAGTACCTGGGAGATAATTGGGGAGGCTTCATCCAGCAGTGGGGAGACACGGGCTGAAGGTGGGGATATATATTTATATGTACGTGGAGAAGAGAGGCTGTAACCGTAGTACCTGGGAGATCATTGGGGAGGCCTCATCCAGCAGTGGGGAGACACGGGCTGAAGGTGGGGATATATATTTATATGTACGTGGAGAAGAGAGGCTGTAACCGCAGTACCTGGGAGATCATTGGGGAGGCCTCATCCAGCAGTGTGGAGACACGGGCTGAAGGTGGTGATATATATTTATATGTACGTGGAGAAGAGAGGCTGTAACCGCAGTACCTGGGAGATCATTGGGGAGGCCTCATCCAGCAGTGGGGAGACACGGGCTGAAGGTGGTGATATATATTTATATGTACGTGGGGAAGAGAGGCTGTAACCGCAGTACCTGGGAGATCATTGGGGAGGCTTCATCCAGCAGTGGGGAGACACGGGCTGAAGGTGGGGATATATATTTATATGTACGTGGAGAAGAGAGGCTGTAACCGCAGTACCTGGGAGATCACTGGGGAGGCCTCATCCAGCAGTGGGGAGACACGGGCTGAAGGTGATGATGATATATATTTATATGTACGTGGAGAAGAGAGGCTGTAACCGCAGTACCTGGGAGATCATTGGGGAGGCCTCAATCAGCAGTGGGGAGACACGGGCTGAAGGTGATGATGATATATATTCTCTCTCCCTCTCCCCATATCTCTCTTTCTTATATTAAATACACACTCTCTCTCTCTCATTACAGGATCCTCTGCATCAACCAAACCAGGTTAATCATAATATAAATGTCTCTCCCTTACGTCTTCTCTCTCCCACCTGTGTTCTCTGCCTTTTCTCTCTCTCTTTCTCTCTTTCTCTCTCTCTCTTCCTCGCCACTGATCTCTCTCTCTCTCTTTCTCTCTCTCTCTTCCTCGGCACTGATCTTTCTCTCTCTCTTTCTCTCTTTCTCTCTCTCTCTTCCTCGGCACTGATCTCTCTCTCTCTTTCTCTCTCTCTCTTCCTCGGCACTGATCTCTCTCTTTCTCTCTCTCTCTTCCTCGGCACTGATCTCTCTCTCTCTCTCTCTTTCTCTCTCTCTCTTCCTCGGCACTGATCTCTCTCTCTCTCTTTCTCTCTCTCTCTTCCTCGGCACTGATCTCTCTCTCTCTTTCTCTCTCTCTTCCTCGCCACTGATCTCTCTCTCTCTCTTCCTCGACACTCTGTCCCTCTCTCACGCTCCCCATTCTCCCTCTCTTTTTCTTCCTATCATCTCTCCAACCCCCTCCCTCACTCTCTTTATCTGTTCCTCTCTCTCTCTCTCTCGCCATATTCTACCTCTCTTCCTCACTTTTTCTCTCCCCCCATGTCTCCACCCCCTCTCTTCTACTCCCTCACTTTATCTCTCTGCCTCTCTCTCTCTCACTCTCCTTCTCCCTTCCTCTCTCGGCATTAATGTCCCTCCCTCTCTTTTTCCTTCCTTCTTTCCTCCGTCTCTTTATTTTATTCTTCATGTCTCTCCAAATCTTGATTTCTAACTCAACTCCCTCTTACACTTTGTTCTCATCTTCCCTATATCTTCTCTCTCTCTGTGTCCCTCTCCCTCCCCCCACTTCTCTCTCCTTCTCTTTCCCATCTCCCTCCCTCTCTGTCTATCTCTCTCTCCTTCTCTCTCTCTCTCTCCTTCTCTCTCTCTCTCTCCTTCTCTCTCTCTCTCTCTCTCTCCCCTTCTCTCTCTCTCCTTCTCTCTCTCTCCTTCTCTCTCTCCTTCCCTCTCTCTCTCCTTCCCTCCCTCTCTCGCTCTCTCCATCTCTCTCCTTCTCTCTCTCCCCTCTCCCTGTCTCTCACACTAAATATATTCTATTTCTCTCCTTACAGGATCCACCATTTCAACAGCAAAAGGTCGGTCACATTATACTTCTCTCTGCATTTCTCTCTTCTCTCTCTCTGCTTCTCTCTCTCTCTCTGCTTCTCTCTCTCTCTCTCTCTCTCCACTCTCTCCCCTTCTCTGTCTCTCTCCTCTCTCTCTCCTTCCCTCTCTCCCTCTCTCTCTCCTTCCCTCTCTCTCTCCCTCTCTCTCCATCTCTCCTTCCCTCTCCCTGTCTCTCGCACTAAATATATTCTATTTCTCTCCTTACAGGATCCACCATTTCAACAGCAAAAGGTCGGTCACATTATACTTCTCTCTGCATTTCTCTCTTCTCTCCCCCTCCCTCCTTCTCACTTTCTATTTCCCTACCTATCCATTCCCCTACCTCTCTCCCCACCCCTCTCTGGGGCCTATTCCAGTAGCTTCGATAACATCACTGCCTCCTGGAACGATGCGGCGTGACCCCAACGAACGTTTTGTCTTTGTGTTATCACTGGTGGTTAACCGTTTATTGCCTTAGCGGTTAGCCGCTAAGGTAATGAAGCTGCCTGTCAATGTATTTTTATTGCATGGGATTTAAGCCGGGGGGGTCTCCGGAGCCGATATGACTGCGGGGGGCAGCTCCGGAGCCGATATGACTGCGGGGGGGGCAGCTCCGGAGACCCCCGGCTTCAACCCGATGCAGGAAAAAATACAAAATAAATCCTAAGTCCTTCCGCAGATCCCATCCCACCGCCCTCGGAGGCGGCGAGAGGACATCTGGGAGTTGCTCGCTGGTTGAGAACGTCGATGGTCTCATCGGAGCTGATAGAATAGGGGGATTTCTCCAAACAAACTCGAGTTGGCGCTGTTTTTGAGCTCCCGCTCGGTGTGTTTGAGCCGGAGCGAGACGGCTCGGGGAGATGCACTTTCCGAATGAGTTTGGCAGGTCATCGGAGCTTTCTGATTAGCAGACTGGCCAAAACTTACGGGAAGTGCTCAAAATCCTCGGTGAGTTAGTTATGGAAGCTACTAGAATGGGCCTCTGTGTCTCTTACTCCCCGTCTCTCTCTCTCTTGTCTCTCTCTCGTCTCTCTCCCTCTCCCTCTCTCTCTCATCTCTCTCTTGTCTCTCTCTCGTCTCTCTCGATGAGTTAGTTATGGAAGCTACTAGAATGGGCCTCTGTATCTCTTACTCCCCGTCACTCTCTCTCTTGTCTCTCTCTCGTCTCTCTCCCTCTCCCTCTCTCTCTCTCGTCTCTCTTTCGTCTCTCTCGTCTCTCTCTCTCTCTCTCGATGAGTTAGTTATCGAAGCTACTAGAAGTGGACTCTGTGTCTCTCTCACTGTCTCTTTCCTTCTTTCCTTCTTTCTTTCTTCTTTTTGTAATGTTTATCTTTATTTATCTCAATGTTTCTCATTCTCTCTCATTACAGGATCCACCGCATCAACCAAACCAGGTTAATAATAATATAAATGTCTCTCCCTTACGCCTTCTCTCTCCCACCTGTGCTCTCTGCCTGCTCTCTCTCTTTCTCCCTCTCTTTTTCTCTCTTCCTTGGCACTGATCTCTCTGTCCCTTTCTCTCGCTCCACATTCTCCCTCTCTTTCTCTTCCTATCGTCTCTCCAAACCTTCCCCCACTCTCTTTATCTGTTCCTTCTCTCCCCTTCTCTCTCTCTCTCCCCCTCTCTCCACCTCTCACCTCTCTCTCTCCTCCTCTCATCCCCTGTCTCCCCCTCTCTTTATCTCTCAATCTTTCTCCCACTCCCGTCTCTCTCTTCTCCTCTCTCTCTCTCTCTCTCACTCTCTCTCTCTCTCTCTCTCTCTCTCTCTCTCGTCTCTCTCTCTCTCTCGATGAGTTAGTTATGGAAGCCACTAGAATGGGCCTCTGTGTCTCTTACTCCCCATCTCTCTCACTGTCTCGTCTCTCTCACGGTCTCGTCTCTCTCACTGTCTCGTCTCTCTCACTGTCTCGTCTCTCTCACTGTCTCATCTCTCTCAATGTCTCGTCTCTTTCACTGTCTCGTCTCTCTCACTGTCTCGTCTCTCTCACGGTCTCGTCTCTCTCACTGTCTCGTCTCTCTCACGGTCTCGTCTCTCTCACTGTCTCTTTCCTTCTTTCTTTCTTTCTTTCTTCTTTTTGTAATGTTTATCTTTATTTATCTCAATGTTTCTCATTCTCTCTCATTACAGGATCCACCGCATCAACCAAACCAGGTTAATAATAATATAAATGTCTCTCCCTTACGCCTTCTCTCTCCCACCTGTGCTCTCTGCCCGCTCTCTCTCTTTCTCCCTCTCTTTTTCTCTCTTCCTTGGCACTGATCTCTCTGTCCCTTTCTCTTGCTCCACATTCTCCCTCTCTTTCTCTTCCTATCGTCTCTCCAAACCTTCCCCCACTCTCTTTATCTGTTCCTTCTCTCCCCTTCTCTCTCTCTCTCCCCCTCTCTCCACCTCTCACCTCTCTCTCTCCTCCTCTCATCCCCTGTCTCCCCCTCTCTTTATCTCTCAATCTTTCTCCCACTCCCGTCTCTCTCTTCTCCTCTCTCTCTCTCTCTCTCTCTCTCTCTCTCTCTCGTCTCTCTCTCTCTCTCTCTCGATGAGTTAGTTATGGAAGCCACTAGAATGGGCCTCTGTGTCTCTTACTCCCCATCTCTCTCACTGTCTCGTCTCTCTCACGGTCTCGTCTCTCTCACGGTCTCGTCTCTCTCACTGTCTCGTCTCTCTCACTGTCTCGTCTCTCTCACTGTCTCATCTCTCTCAATGTCTCGTCTCTTTCACTGTCTCGTCTCTCTCACTGTCTCGTCTCTCTCACGGTCTCGTCTCTCTCACTGTCTCGTCTCTCTCACGGTCTCGTCTCTCTCACTGTCTCTTTCCTTCTTTCTTTCTTTCTTTCTTTCTTCTTTTTGTAATGTTTATCTTTATTTATCTCAATGTTTCTCATTCTCTCTCATTACAGGATCCACCGCATCAACCAAACCAGGTTAATAATAATATAAATGTCTCTCCCTTACGCCTTCTCTCTCCCACCTGTGCTCTCTGCCCGCTCTCTCTCTCTTTTTCTCTCTTCCTTGGCACTGATCTCTCTGTCCCTTTCTCTCGCTCCACATTCTCTCTCTCTTTCTCTTCCTATCGTCTCTCCAAACCCCTCCCCCACTCTCTTTATCTATTCCTTCACTCTCCCTCTCTCCCTCTTCCCCCCCTCCCTCTTTTCCCCTCCCCTCTCTCCCTCTTTCTCCCCCTCCCTCTCTCCCTCTTTCCCCCCTCCCTCTCTCCCTCTTTCCCCCTCCCTCTTTCCCCCCTCCCTCTTACCCCCCTCCCTCTCGCCCTCTTTCCCCCTCCCTCTCTCCCTCTTTCCCCCCTCCCTCTCTCCCTCTTACCCCCCTCCCTCTTTCCCCCCTCCCTCTCTCCCTCTTTTCCCCTCCCTCTTTCCCCCCTCCCACTTCCCCCCCTCCATCTCTCCCTCTTTCCCCCTCCCTCTTTCCCCCTCCCTCTTTCCCCCCTCCCTCTCTCCCTGTTTCCCCCTTCCCCCTTTCCCACTCCCCTTACTCTTTCCCCCCCTCCCCCCTCCCCCCTCCCGCTCTCTCTCTTTCCCCCCCTCCCTCTTTCCCCCCTCCCTCTCTCCCTCTTTTCCCCCCTCCCTCTTTCTCCCCCTCCCTCTCTCCCTCTTTCCCCCTCCCCCTTTCCCCCCCATCCGCTCTCCCTCTTTCCCCCCTCCCTCTTTCCCCCCTCCCTGTCTCCCTCTTTCCGCCCTCCCCCTTCCCCCCTCCCTTTCTCCCTCTTCCCCCCCTCCCCCTTCCCGCCCTCCCCCTTCCCTTTCTCCCTCTTCCCCCCTCTTTCCCTCTCTCTTTCCCTCTCTCTAAACATATTCTATTTCTCTCCTTACAGGATCCACCATTTCAACAACAAAAGGTTAGTCATTTATACTTCTCTTCATTATCAATGTCCCTCTCTCTCCCCACCCCTCTCTGTCTCTTACTCCCCGTCTCTCCCCACCCCTTTCTCTCTCCCCACCCCTCTCTTTCTCCCCACCCCTCTCTGTCTCTTACTCCCCGTCTCTCCCCACCCCTTTCTCTCTCCCCACCCCTCTCTTTCTCCCCACCCCTCTCTGTCTCTTACTCCCCGTCTCTCCCCACCCCTCTCTGTCTCTTACTCCCCCTCTCTCCCCACCCCTCTCTGTCTCTTACTCCCCATCTCTCCCCACCCCTCTCTCTCTCCCCACCCTCTCTATCTCTTACTCCCCATCTCTCCCCACCCCTCTCTCTCTCCCCACCCTCTCTATCTCTTACTCCCCGTCTCTCCCCACCCCTCTCTCTCTTCCCACCCCTCTCTCTCTCCCCACCCTCTCTGTCTCTTACTCCCTGTCTCTCCCCACCCCTCTCTCTCTTCCCACCCCTCTCTCTCTCCCCACCCTCTCTGTCTCTTACTCCCCATCTCTCCCCACCCCTCTCTCTCTCCCTACCCCTCTCTCTCTCCCCATCCCTCTCTCCCCACCCCTCTCTCTCTCCCCACCCCTCTCTGTCTCTTTCTCCCTCTCTCTCCCCACCCCTCTCTCTCTCCCCACCCCTCTCTCTCTCCCCACCCCTCTCTCCCCACCCCTCTCTGTCTCGTACTCCCCGTCTCTCACTGTCTCATGTCCTTCTCTCTCTTTCTTTCTTCTTTTTGTAATGTTTATCTTTATTTATTTGTTGCAATGTTTCTCTTTCTCTCTTTGCCCCTACGTGGGACTGACACTTTGCCCCTACGTGGGACTGACACTTTGCCCCTACGTGGGACTGACACTTTGCCCCTACGTGGGACTGACACTTTGCACCTACGTGGGACTGACACTTTGCCCCTACGTGGCACTGACACTTTGCCCCTACGTGGGACTGACACTTTGCCCCTACGTGGGACTGACACTTTGCCCCTGCGTGGGACTGACACTTTGTCCCTACGTGGGACTGACACTTTGCCCCTACGTGGGACTGACACTTTGCCCCTACGTGGGACTGACACTTTGCCCCCTACGTGGGACTGACACTTTGCCCCTACGTGGGACTGACACTTTGCCCCTACGTGGCACTGACACTTTGCACCTACGTGGGACTGACACTTTGCCCCTACGTGGCACTGACACTTTGCCCCTACGTGGAACTGACACTTTGCCCCTACGTGAGACTGACACTTTGCCCCTACGTGGGATTGACACTTTGCCCCTACGTGGGACTGACACTTTTCCCCCTACGTGGGACTGACACTTTGCCCCTGCGTGGGACTGACACTTTGCCCCTACGTGGGACTGACACTTTGCCCCTGCGTGGGACTGACACTTTGCCCCCTACGTGGGACTGACACTGTGCCCCTGCGTGGGACTGACACTTTGCCCCTACGTGGGACTGACACTGTGCCCCTGCGTGGGACTGACACTTTGCCCCTACGTGGGACTGACACTTTGCCCCTACGTGGGACTGACACTGTGCCCCTACGAGGGACTGACACTTTGCCCCTACGTGGGACTGACACTTTGCCCCTACGTGGGACTGACACTTTGCCCCTACGTGGGACTGACACTTTGCCCCTGCGTGGGACTGACACTTTGCCCCTACGTGGGATTGACACTTTGCCCCCTACGTGGGACTGACACTTTGCCCCTACGTGGGACTGACACTTTGCCCCTGCGTGGGACTGACACTTTGCCCCTACGTGGGATTGACACTTTGCCCCCTACGTGGGACTGACACTTTGCCCCCTACGTGGGACTGACACTTTGCCCCCTACGTGGAACTGACACTTTGCCCCTACGTGGGACTGACACTTTGCCCCTACGTGGGATTGACACTTTGCCCCTACGTGGGACTGACACTTTTCCCCCTACGTGGGACTGACACTTTGCCCCTGCGTGGGACTGACACTTTGCCCCTACGTGGGACTGACACTTTGCCCCTACGTGGGACTGACACTTTGCCCCTGCGTGGGACTGACACTTTGCCCCCTACGTGGGACTGACACTGTGCCCCTGCGTGGGACTGACACTTTGCCCCTACGTGGGACTGACACTTTGCCCCTACGTGGGACTGACACTGTGCCCCTACGTGGGACTGACACTTTGCCCCTACGTGGGACTGACACTTTGCCCCTACGTGGGACTGACACTTTGCCCCTACGTGGGACTGACACTTTGCCCCTACGTGGGACTGACACTTTGCCCCTGCGTGGGACTGACACTTTGCCCCTACGTGGGACTGACACTTTGCCCCTACGTGGGACTGACACTTTGCCCCTACGTGGGATTGACACTTTGCCCCCTACGTGGGACTGACACTTTGCCCCCTACGTGGGACTGACACTTTGCCCCTACGTGGGACAGACACTTTGCCCCTACGTGGGACTGACACTTTGCCCCTACGTGGGACTGACACTTTTACCCTGCGTGGGACTGACACTTTGCCTCTACGTGGCACTGACACTTTGCCCCTACGTGGGACTGACACTTTGCCCCTACGTGGGACTGACACTTTGCCCCTGCGTGGGACTGACACTTTGTCCCTACGTGGGACTGACACTTTGCCCCTACGTGGGACTGACACTTTGCCCCTACGTGGGACTGACACTTTGCCCCTACGTGGGACTGACACTTTGCCCTTACGTGGGACTGACACTTTGCCCCTACGTGGGACTGACACTTTGCCCCTACGTGGGACTGACACTTTGCCCCTACGTGGGACTGACACTTTGCCCCTACGTGGGACTGACACTTTGCCCCTACGTGGGACTGACACTTTGCCCCTACGTGGGACTGACACTTTGCCCCTACGTGGGACTGACTATTTGCCCCCTACGTGGGACTGACACTTTGCCCCTACGTGGGACAGACACTTTGCCCCTGCGTGGGACTGACACTTTGCCCCTACGTGGGACAGACACTTTGCCCCTGCGTGGGACTGACACTTTGCCCCTACGTGGGATTGACACTTTTCCCCCTACGTGGCACTGACACTTTGCCCCTACGTGGGACAGACACTTTGCCCCTGCGTGGGACTGACACTTTGCCCCTACGTGGCACTGACACTTTGCCCCTACGTGGGACTGACACTTTGCCCCTACGTGGGACTGACACTTTGCCCCTACGTGGGACTGACACTTTGCCCCTACGTGGGACTGACACTTTGCCCCTACGTGGGACTGACACTTTGCCCCTACGTGGGACTGACACTTTGCCCCTACGTGGGACTGACACTTTGCCCCCTACGTGGGACTGACACTTTGCCCCTACGTGGGACTGACACTTTGCCCCTACAGTACGTGTGAATATTAAACATGCTTCCGTTCTCACAGGGCCTTCCTCATCGGGAATTAAATACTGGGGGATAATTCTCATCTGTATCGCTGTTATAATCTTTTCCGGGGGCGCCATATTTCTACTATGCTTCTGTGTAAGTATTTTAACTCAATCATAGAGTGGCTGTGACACCCTGTGGTCACGGTGTGTATTACAGGAGGTATATCCCTATGGGTACGGCACGGTGACACCCTGTGGTCACGGTGTGTATTACAGGAGGTATATTCCGATGGGTACGGCACAGTGACACCCTGCGGTCACTGTGTGTATTACAGGAGGTATATCCCTATGGGTACGGCACGGTGACACCCTGCGGTCACTGTGTGTATTACAGGAGGTATATCCCTATGGGTACGGCACGGTGACACCCTGCGGTCACTGTGTGTATTACAGGAGGTATATCCCTATGGGTACGGCACAGTGACGGTGACACCCTGTGGTCACTGTGTGTATTACAGGAGGTATATCCCTATGGGTACGGCACAGTGACACCCTGCGGTCACTGTGTGTATTACAGGAGGTATATCCCTATGGGTACGGCACAGTGACGGTGACACCCTGCGGTCACTGTGTGTATTACAGGAGGTATATCCCTATGGGTACGGCACGGTGACGGTGACACCCTGTGGTCACTGTGTGTATTACAGGAGGTATATCCCTATGGGTACGGCACGGTGACACCCTGCGGTCACTGTGCGTATTACAGGAGGTATATCCCTATGGGTATGGCACAGTGACAGCCTGCGGTCACTGTGTGTATTACAGGAGGTATATCCCTATGGGTACGGCACAGTGACGGTGACACCCTGCGGTCACTGTGTGTATTACAGGAGGTATATCCCTATGGGTACGGCACGGTGACGGTGACACCCTGTGGTCACTGTGTGTATTACAGGAGGTATATCCCTATGGGTACGGCACGGTGACACCCTGCGGTCACTGTGTGTATTACAGGAGGTATATCCCTATGGGTACGGCACAGTGACGGTGACACCCTGCGGTCACTGTGTGTATTACAGGAGGTATATCCCTATGGGGACGGCACAGTGACGGTGACACCCTGCGGTCACTGTGTGTATTACAGGAGGTATATCCCTATGGGTACGGCACAGTGACGGTGACACCCTGCGGTCACTGTGTGTATTACAGGAGGTATATCCCTATGGGTACGGCACGGTGACACCCTGCGGTCACTGTGTGTATTACAGGAGGTATATCCCTATGGGTACGGCACAGTGACGGTGACACCCTGCGGTCACTGTGTGTATTACAGGAGGTATATCCCTATGGGTACGGCACAGTGACGGTGACACCCTGCGGTCACTGTGTGTATTACAGGAGGTATATCCCTATGGGTACGGCACAGTGACGGTGACACCCTGCGGTCACTGTGTGTATTACAGGAGGTATATCCCTATGGGTACGGCACGGTGACACCCTGTGGTCCCTGTGTGTATTACAGGAGGTATATCCCTATGGGTACGGCACAGTGACGGTGACACCCTGCGGTCACTGTGTGTATTACAGGTGGTATATCCCTATGGGTACGGCACGGTGACACCCTGTGGTCACTGTGTGTATTACAGGTGGTATATCCCTATGGGTACGGCACAGTGACGGTGACACCCTGCGGTCACTGTGTGTATTACAGGGGGTATATCCCTATGGGTACGGCACAGTGACGGTGACACCCTGCGGTCACTGTGTGTATTACAGGAGGTATATCCCTATGGGTACGGCACGGTGACACCCTGTGGACACTGTGTGTATTACAGGAGGTATATCCCTATGGGTACGGCACAGTGACAACCTGTGGTCACTGTGTGTATTACAGGAGGTATATCCCTATGGGTACGGCACAGTGACGGTGACACCCCGTGGTCACTGTGTGTATTACAGGAGGTATATCCCTATGGGTACGGCACAGTGACAGTGACACCCTGCGGTCACTGTGTATTACAGGAGGTATATCCCTATGGGTACGGCACAGTGACGGTGACACCCTGCGGTCACTGTGTGTATTACAGGAGGTATATCCCTATGGGTACGGCAGAGTGACGGTGACACCCTGTGGTCACTGTGTATTACAGGAGGTATATCCCTATGGGTACGGCACAGTGACACCCTGTGGTCACTGTGTGTATTACAGGAGGTATATCCCTATGGGTACGGCACGGTGACACCCTGCGGTCACTGTGCGTATTACAGGAGGTATATCCCTATGGGTATGGCACAGTGACAGCCTGCGGTCACTGTGTGTATTACAGGAGGTATATCCCTATGGGTACGGCACAGTGACGGTGACACCCTGCGGTCACTGTGTGTATTACAGGAGGTATATCCCTATGGGTACGGCACGGTGACGGTGACACCCTGTGGTCACTGTGTGTATTACAGGAGGTATATCCCTATGGGTACGGCACGGTGACACTCTGCGGTCACTGTGTGTATTACAGGAGGTATATCCCTATGGGTACGGCACAGTGACGGTGACACCCTGCGGTCACTGTGTGTATTACAGGAGGTATATCCCTATGGGGACGGCACAGTGACGGTGACACCCTGCGGTCACTGTGTGTATTACAGGAGGTATATCCCTATGGGTACGGCACAGTGACGGTGACACCCTGCGGTCACTGTGTGTATTACAGGAGGTATATCCCTATGGGTACGGCACGGTGACACCCTGCGGTCACTGTGTGTATTACAGGAGGTATATCCCTATGGGTACGGCACAGTGACGGTGACACCCTGCGGTCACTGTGTGTATTACAGGAGGTATATCCCTATGGGTACGGCACAGTGACGGTGACACCCTGCGGTCACTGTGTGTATTACAGGAGGTATATCCCTATGGGTACGGCACAGTGACGGTGACACCCTGCGGTCACTGTGTGTATTACAGGAGGTATATCCCTATGGGTACGGCACGGTGACACCCTGTGGTCCCTGTGTGTATTACAGGAGGTATATCCCTATGGGTACGGCACAGTGACGGTGACACCCTGCGGTCACTGTGTGTATTACAGGTGGTATATCCCTATGGGTACGGCACGGTGACACCCTGTGGTCACTGTGTGTATTACAGGTGGTATATCCCTATGGGTACGGCACAGTGACGGTGACACCCTGCGGTCACTGTGTGTATTACAGGAGGTATATCCCTATGGGTACGGCACGGTGACACCCTGTGGACACTGTGTGTATTACAGGAGGTATATCCCTATGGGTACGGCACAGTGACAACCTGTGGTCACTGTGTGTATTACAGGAGGTATATCCCTATGGGTACGGCACAGTGACAGTGACACCCTGCGGTCACTGTGTATTACAGGAGGTATATCCCTATGGGTACGGCACAGTGACGGTGACACCCTGCGGTCACTGTGTGTATTACAGGAGGTATATCCCTATGGGTACGGCAGAGTGACGGTGACACCCTGTGGTCACTGTGTATTACAGGAGGTATATCCCTATGGGTACGGCACAGTGACACCCTGTGGTCACTGTGTGTATTACAGGAGGTATATCCCTATGGGTACGGCACGGTGACACCCTGCGGTCACTGTGTGTATTACAGGAGGTATATCCCTATGGGTACGGAACAGTGACGGTGACACCCTGCGGTCACTGTGTGTATTACAGGAGGTATATCCCTATGGGCACGGCACAGTGACACCCTGCGGTCACTGTGTGTATTACAGGAGCTATATCCCTATGGGTACGGCACGGTGACGGTGACACCCTGCGGTCACTGTGTGTATTACAGGAGGTATATCCCTATGGGTACGGCACGGTGACACCCTGCGGTCACTGTGTGTATTACAGGAAGTATATCCCTATGGGTACGGCACAGTGACGGTGACACCCTGCGGTCACTGTGTGTATTACAGGAGGTATATCCCTATGGGCACGGCACAGTGACACCCTGCGGTCACTGTGTGTATTACAGGAGCTATATCCCTATGGGTACGGCACGGTGACGGTGACACCCTGCGGTCACTGTGTGTATTACAGGAGGTATATCCCTATGGGCACGGCACAGTGACACCCTGCGGTCACTGTGTGTATTACAGGAGGTATATCCCTATGGGTACGGCACAGTGACGGTGACACCCTGTCGTCACTGTGTGTATTACAGGAGGTATATCCCTATGGGCACGGCACAGTGACACCCTGCGGTCACTGTGTGTATTACAGGAGGTATATCCCTATGGGTACGGCACAGTGACGGTGACACCCTGCGGTCACTGTGTGTATTACAGGAGGTATATCCCTATGGGTACGGCACAGTGACGGTGACACCCTGCGGTCACTGTGTGTATTACAGGAGCTATATCCCTATGGGTACGGCACGGTGACACCCTGCGGTCACTGTGTGTATTACAGGAGGTATATCCCTATGGGTACGGCACAGTGACGGTGACACCCTGCGGTCACTGTGTGTATTACAGGAGGTATATCCCTATGGGCACGGCACAGTGACACCCTGCGGTCACTGTGTGTATTACAGGAGGTATATCCCTATGGGTACGGCACAGTGACGGTGACACCCTGTCGTCACTGTGTGTATTACAGGAGGTATATCCCTATGGGCACGGCACAGTGACACCCTGCGGTCACTGTGTGTATTACAGGAGGTATATCCCTATGGGTACGGCACAGTGACGGTGACACCCTGCGGTCACTGTGTGTATTACAGGAGGTATATCCCTATGGGTACGGCACGGTTACACCCTGCGGTCACTGTGTGTATTACAGGAGGTATATCCCTATGGGTACGGCACAGTGACGGTGACACCCTGCGGTCACTGTGTGTATTACAGGAGGTATATCCCTATGGGTACGGCACAGTGACGGTGACACCCTGCGGTCACTGTGCGTATTACAGGAGGTATATCCCTATGGGTACGGCACAGTGACACCCTGCGGTCACTGTGTGTACTACAGGAGGTATATCCCTATGGGTACGGCACAGTGACGGTGACACCCTGTGCTCACTGTGTATATTACAGGAGGTATATCCCTATGGGTACGGCACAGTGACGGTGACACCCTGCGGTCACTGTGTGTATTACAGGAGGTATATCCCTATGGGTACGGCACAGTGACACTCTGCGGTCACTGTGTGTATTACAGGAGCTATATCCCTATGGGTACGGCACAGTGACGGTGACACCCCGTGGTCACTGTGTGTATTACAGGAGGTATATCCCTATGGGTACAGCACAGTGACGGTGACACCCTGCGATCACTGTGTATTACAGGAGATATATCCCTATGGGTACGGCACAGTGACGGTGACACCCTGCGGTCACTGTGCCTATTACAGGAGGTATATCCCTATGGGTACGGCACGGTGACGGTGACACCCTGCGGTCACTGTGCCTATTACAGGAGGTATATCCCTATGGGTACGGCACAGTGACGGTGACACCCTACGGTCACTGTGTGTATAACAGGAGGTATATCCCTATGGGTACGGCACAGTGACGGTGACACTCTGTGGTCACTGTGTGTATTACAGGAGGTATATCCCTATGGGTATGGCACAGTGACGGTGACACCCTGCGGTCACTGTGCGTATTACAGGAGGTATATCCCTATGGGTACGGCACAGTGACACCCTGTGGTCACTGTATGTATTACAGGAGGTATATCCCTATGGGTACGGCACAGTGACGGTGACACCCTGCGGTCACTGTGTGTATTACAGGAGGTATATCCCTATGGGTACGGCACGGTGACACCCGGCGGTCACTGTGTGTATTACAGGAGGTATATCCCTATGGGTACGGCACAGTGACACCCTGCGGTCACTGTGTATCACAGGGGGTATATCCCTATGGTTACGGCACGGTGACACCCTGCGGTCACTGTGTGTATTACAGGAGGTATATCCCTATGGGTACGGCACAGTGACGGTGACACCCTGTGGTCACTGTGTATATTACAGGAGGTATATCCCTATGGGTACGGCACAGTGACGGTGACACCCTGCGGTCACTGTGTGTATTACAGGAGGTATATCCCTATGGGTACGGCACGGTGACACCCTGTGGTCACTGTGTGTATTACAGGAGGTATATCCCTATGAGTACGGCACAGTGACACCCTGTGGTCACTGTGTGTATTACAGGAGGTATATCCCTATGGGTACGGCACAGTGACACTCTGCGGTCACTGTGTGTATTACAGGAGGTATATCCCTATTGGTACGGCACGGTGACGGTGACACCCTGCGATCACTGTGTATTACAGGAGATATATCCCTATGGGTACGGCACAGTGACGGTGACACCCTGCGGTCACTGTGCCTATTACAGGAGGTATATCCCTATGGGTACGGCACAGTGACACCCTGCGGTCACTGTGTGTATTACAGGAGGTGTATCCCTATGGGTATGGCACAGTGACGGTGACACCCTGCGGTCACTGTGTGTATTACAGGAGGTATATCCCTATGGGTACGGCACAGTGACGGTGACACTCTGTGGTCACTGTGTGTATTACAGGAGGTATATCCCTATGGGTATGGCACAGTGACGGTGACACCCTGCGGTCACTGTGCGTATTACAGGAGGTATATCCCTATGGGTACGGCACAGTGACACCCTGTGGTCACTGTATGTATTACAGGAGGTATATCCCTATGGGTACGGCACAGTGACGGTGACACCCTGCGGTCACTGTGTGTATTACAGGAGGTATATCCCTATGGCTACGGCACGGTGACACCCTGCGGTCACTGTGTGTATTACAGGAGGTATATCCCTATGGGTACGGCACAGTGACACCCTGCGGTCACTGTGTATCACAGGGGGTATATCCCTATGGTTACGGCACGGTGACACCCTGCGGTCACTGTGTGTATTACAGGAGGTATATCCCTATGGGTACGGCACAGTGACGGTGACACCCTGTGGTCACTGTGTATATTACAGGAGGTATATCCCTATGGGTACGGCACAGTGACGGTGACACCCTGCGGTCACTGTGTGTATTACAGGAGGTATATCCCTATGGGTACGGCACAGTGACACCCTGCGGTCACTGTGTGTATTACAGGAGGTATATCCCTATGAGTACGGCACAGTGACACCCTGTGGTCACTGTGTGTATTACAGGAGGTATATCCCTATGGGTACGGCACAGTGACACTCTGCGGTCACTGTGTGTATTACAGGAGATATATCCCTATTGGTACGGCACGGTGACGGTGACAACCTGCGGTCACTGTGTGTATTACAGGAGGTATATCCCTATTGGTACGGCACGGTGACGGTGACAACCTGCGGTCACTGTGTGTATTACAGGAGGTATATCCCTATTGGTACGGCACGGTGACGGTGACAACCTGCGATCACTGTGTATTATAGGAGATATATCCCTATGGGTACGGCACAGTGACGGTGACACCCTGCGGTCACTGTGCCTATTACAGGAGGTATATCCCTATGGGTACGGCACGGTGACACCCTGCGGTCACTGTGTGTATTACAGGAGGTATATCCCTATGGGTACGGCACGGTGACGGTGACACCCTGCGGTCACTGTGCCTATTACAGGAGGTATATCCCTATGGGTACGGCACAGTGACACCCTGCGGTCACTGTGTGTATTACAGGAGGTGTATCCCTATGGGTATGGCACAGTGACGGTGACACCCTGCGGTCACTGTGTGTATTACGGGAGGTATATCCCTATGGGTACGGCACAGTGACGGTGACACCCTGCGGTCACTGTGTGTATTACAGGAGGTGTATCCCTATGGGTATGGCACAGTGACGGTGACACCCTGCGGTCACTGTGTGTATTACAGGAGGTATATCCCTATGGGTACGGCACAGTGACGGTGACACCCTGCGGTCACTGTGTGTATTACAGGAGGTATATCCCTATGGGTACGGCACAGTGACGGTGACACTCTGTGGTCACTGTGTGTATTACAGGAGGTATATCCCTATGGGTATGGCACAGTGACGGTGACACCCTGCGGTCACTGTGCGTATTACAGGAGGTATATCCCTATGGGTACGGCACAGTGACACCCTGTGGTCACTGTATGTATTACAGGAGGTATATCCCTATGGGTACGGCACAGTGACGGTGACACCCTGCGGTCACTGTGTGTATTACAGGAGGTATATCCCTATGGGTACGGCACGGTGACACCCTGCGGTCACTGTGTGTATTACAGGAGGTATATCCCTATGGGTACGGCACAGTGACACCCTGCGGTCACTGTGTATCACAGGGGGTATATCCCTATGGGTACGGCACAGTGACGGTGACACCCTGCTGTCACTGTGCGTATTACAGGAGGTATATCCCTATGGTTACGGCACGGTGACACCCTGCGGTCACTGTGTGTATTACAGGAGGTATATCCCTATGGGTACGGCACAGTGACGGTGACACCCTGTGGTCACTGTGTATATTACAGGAGGTATATCCCTATGGGTACGGCACAGTGACGGTGACACCCTGCGGTCACTGTGTGTATTACAGGAGGTATATCCCTATGGGTACGGCACGGTGACACCCTGCGGTCACTGTGTGTATTACAGGAGGTATATCCCTATGAGTACGGCACAGTGACACCCTGTGGTCACTGTGTGTATTACAGGAGGTATATCCCTATGGGTACGGCACAGTGACACTCTGCGGTCACTGTGTGTATTACAGGAGGTATAGCCCTATGGGTACGGCACAATGACGGTGACACCCTGCGGTCACTGTGTGTATTACAGGAGGTATATCCCTATGGGTACGGCACAGTGACGGTGACACCCTGCGGTCACTGTGTATATTACAGGAGGTATATCCCTATTGGTACGGCACGGTGACGGTGACACCCTGCGATCACTGTGTATTACAGGAGATATATCCCTATGGGTACGGCACAGTGACGGTGACACCCTGCGGTCACTGTGTGTATTACAGGAGGTATATCCCTATGGGCACGGCACAGTGACACCCTGCGGTCACTGTGTGTATTACAGGAGCTATATCCCTATGGGTACGGCACGGTGACGGTGACACCCTGCGGTCACTGTGTGTATTACAGGAGGTATATCCCTATGGGCACGGCACAGTGACACCCTGCGGTCACTGTGTGTATTACAGGAGGTATATCCCTATGGGTACGGCACAGTGACGGTGACACCCTGTCGTCACTGTGTGTATTACAGGAGGTATATCCCTATGGGCACGGCACAGTGACACCCTGCGGTCACTGTGTGTATTACAGGAGGTATATCCCTATGGGTACGGCACAGTGACGGTGACACCCTGCGGTCACTGTGTGTATTACAGGAGGTATATCCCTATGGGTACGGCACAGTGACGGTGACACCCTGCGGTCACTGTGTGTATTACAGGAGCTATATCCCTATGGGTACGGCACGGTGACACCCTGCGGTCACTGTGTGTATTACAGGAGGTATATCCCTATGGGTACGGCACAGTGACGGTGACACCCTGCGGTCACTGTGTGTATTACAGGAGGTATATCCCTATGGGCACGGCACAGTGACACCCTGCGGTCACTGTGTGTATTACAGGAGGTATATCCCTATGGGTACGGCACAGTGACGGTGACACCCTGTCGTCACTGTGTGTATTACAGGAGGTATATCCCTATGGGCACGGCACAGTGACACCCTGCGGTCACTGTGTGTATTACAGGAGGTATATCCCTATGGGTACGGCACAGTGACGGTGACACCCTGCGGTCACTGTGTGTATTACAGGAGGTATATCCCTATGGGTACGGCACGGTTACACCCTGCGGTCACTGTGTGTATTACAGGAGGTATATCCCTATGGGTACGGCACAGTGACGGTGACACCCTGCGGTCACTGTGTGTATTACAGGAGGTATATCCCTATGGGTACGGCACAGTGACGGTGACACCCTGCGGTCACTGTGCGTATTACAGGAGGTATATCCCTATGGGTACGGCACAGTGACACCCTGCGGTCACTGTGTGTACTACAGGAGGTATATCCCTATGGGTACGGCACAGTGACGGTGACACCCTGTGCTCACTGTGTATATTACAGGAGGTATATCCCTATGGGTACGGCACAGTGACGGTGACACCCTGCGGTCACTGTGTGTATTACAGGAGGTATATCCCTATGGGTACGGCACAGTGACACTCTGCGGTCACTGTGTGTATTACAGGAGCTATATCCCTATGGGTACGGCACAGTGACGGTGACACCCCGTGGTCACTGTGTGTATTACAGGAGGTATATCCCTATGGGTACAGCACAGTGACGGTGACACCCTGCGATCACTGTGTATTACAGGAGATATATCCCTATGGGTACGGCACAGTGACGGTGACACCCTGCGATCACTGTGCCTATTACAGGAGGTATATCCCTATGGGTACGGCACGGTGACGGTGACACCCTGCGGTCACTGTGCCTATTACAGGAGGTATATCCCTATGGGTACGGCACAGTGACGGTGACACCCTACGGTCACTGTGTGTATAACAGGAGGTATATCCCTATGGGTACGGCACAGTGACGGTGACACTCTGTGGTCACTGTGTGTATTACAGGAGGTATATCCCTATGGGTATGGCACAGTGACGGTGACACCCTGCGGTCACTGTGCGTATTACAGGAGGTATATCCCTATGGGTACGGCACAGTGACACCCTGTGGTCACTGTATGTATTACAGGAGGTATATCCCTATGGGTACGGCACAGTGACGGTGACACCCTGCGGTCACTGTGTGTATTACAGGAGGTATATCCCTATGGGTACGGCACGGTGACACCCGGCGGTCACTGTGTGTATTACAGGAGGTATATCCCTATGGGTACGGCACAGTGACACCCTGCGGTCACTGTGTATCACAGGGGGTATATCCCTATGGTTACGGCACGGTGACACCCTGCGGTCACTGTGTGTATTACAGGAGGTATATCCCTATGGGTACGGCACAGTGACGGTGACACCCTGTGGTCACTGTGTATATTACAGGAGGTATATCCCTATGGGTACGGCACAGTGACGGTGACACCCTGCGGTCACTGTGTGTATTACAGGAGGTATATCCCTATGGGTACGGCACGGTGACACCCTGTGGTCACTGTGTGTATTACAGGAGGTATATCCCTATGAGTACGGCACAGTGACACCCTGTGGTCACTGTGTGTATTACAGGAGGTATATCCCTATGGGTACGGCACAGTGACACTCTGCGGTCACTGTGTGTATTACAGGAGGTATATCCCTATTGGTACGGCACGGTGACGGTGACACCCTGCGATCACTGTGTATTACAGGAGATATATCCCTATGGGTACGGCACAGTGACGGTGACACCCTGCGGTCACTGTGCCTATTACAGGAGGTATATCCCTATGGGTACGGCACAGTGACACCCTGCGGTCACTGTGTGTATTACAGGAGGTGTATCCCTATGGGTATGGCACAGTGACGGTGACACCCTGCGGTCACTGTGTGTATTACAGGAGGTATATCCCTATGGGTACGGCACAGTGACGGTGACACTCTGTGGTCACTGTGTGTATTACAGGAGGTATATCCCTATGGGTATGGCACAGTGACGGTGACACCCTGCGGTCACTGTGCGTATTACAGGAGGTATATCCCTATGGGTACGGCACAGTGACACCCTGTGGTCACTGTATGTATTACAGGAGGTATATCCCTATGGGTACGGCACAGTGACGGTGACACCCTGCGGTCACTGTGTGTATTACAGGAGGTATATCCCTATGGGTACGGCACGGTGACACCCTGCGGTCACTGTGTGTATTACAGGAGGTATATCCCTATGGGTACGGCACAGTGACACCCTGCGGTCACTGTGTATCACAGGGGGTATATCCCTATGGTTACGGCACGGTGACACCCTGCGGTCACTGTGTGTATTACAGGAGGTATATCCCTATGGGTACGGCACAGTGACGGTGACACCCTGTGGTCACTGTGTATATTACAGGAGGTATATCCCTATGGGTACGGCACAGTGACGGTGACACCCTGCGGTCACTGTGTGTATTACAGGAGGTATATCCCTATGGGTACGGCACAGTGACACCCTGCGGTCACTGTGTGTATTACAGGAGGTATATCCCTATGAGTACGGCACAGTGACACCCTGTGGTCACTGTGTGTATTACAGGAGGTATATCCCTATGGGTACGGCACAGTGACACTCTGCGGTCACTGTGTGTATTACAGGAGGTATATCCCTATTGGTACGGCACGGTGACGGTGACAACCTGCGGTCACTGTGTGTATTACAGGAGGTATATCCCTATTGGTACGGCACGGTGACGGTGACAACCTGCAATCACTGTGTATTATAGGAGATATATCCCTATGGGTACGGCACAGTGACGGTGACACCCTGCGGTCACTGTGCCTATTACAGGAGGTATATCCCTATGGGTACGGCACGGTGACACCCTGCGGTCACTGTGTGTATTACAGGAGGTATATCCCTATGGGTACGGCACGGTGACGGTGACACCCTGCGGTCACTGTGCCTATTACAGGAGGTATATCCCTATGGGTACGGCACAGTGACACCCTGCGGTCACTGTGTGTATTACAGGAGGTGTATCCCTATGGGTATGGCACAGTGACGGTGACACCCTGCGGTCACTGTGTGTATTACGGGAGGTATATCCCTATGGGTACGGCACAGTGACGGTGACACCCTGCGGTCACTGTGTGTATTACAGGAGGTGTATCCCTATGGGTATGGCACAGTGACGGTGACACCCTGCGGTCACTGTGTGTATTACAGGAGGTATATCCCTATGGGTACGGCACAGTGACGGTGACACCCTGCGGTCACTGTGTGTATTACAGGAGGTATATCCCTATGGGTACGGCACAGTGACGGTGACACTCTGTGGTCACTGTGTGTATTACAGGAGGTATATCCCTATGGGTATGGCACAGTGACGGTGACACCCTGCGGTCACTGTGCGTATTACAGGAAGTATATCCCTATGGGTACGGCACAGTGACACCCTGTGGTCACTGTATGTATGACAGGAGGTATATCCCTATGGGTACGGCACAGTGACGGTGACACCCTGCGGTCACTGTGTGTATTACAGGAGGTATATCCCTATGGGTACGGCACGGTGACACCCTGCGGTCACTGTGTGTATTACAGGAGGTATATCCCTATGGGTACGGCACAGTGACACCCTGCGGTCACTGTGTATCACAGGGGGTATATCCCTATGGGTACGGCACAGTGACGGTGACACCCTGCTGTCACTGTGCGTATTACAGGAGGTATATCCCTATGGTTACGGCACGGTGACACCCTGCGGTCACTGTGTGTATTACAGGAGGTATATCCCTATGGGTACGGCACAGTGACGGTGACACCCTGTGGTCACTGTGTATATTACAGGAGGTATATCCCTATGGGTACGGCACAGTGACGGTGACACCCTGCGGTCACTGTGTGTATTACAGGAGGTATATCCCTATGGGTACGGCACGGTGACACCCTGCGGTCACTGTGTGTATTACAGGAGGTATATCCCTATGAGTACGGCACAGTGACACCCTGTGGTCACTGTGTGTATTACAGGAGGTATATCCCTATGGGTACGGCACAGTGACACTCTGCGGTCACTGTGTGTATTACAGGAGGTATATCCCTATTGGTACGGCACGGTGACGGTGACACCCTGCGATCACTGTGTATTACAGGAGATATATCCCTATGGGTACGGCACAGTGACG
>NW_027454774.1:55000-60630 GCF_040206685.1 Ascaphus truei
CCCTTGAAATTGCCTAAAGCTCGTGGGACCAAGAACTGTTCTAGTGCGAGGATTCCTGCGGCAGAGACAAGGAGGGAAGGTGATGAATTCTGCCCGTTCCAAAGAATATTCCGGGTTAAAAAAAAAAAATCGAGAGAAGTCTGTCCAGTGTTGTCGATTTGATCTCATTTTTACATTTTCATTTTCACAAATGTGCCTTTTCTTTTTTTTGTTAATCTTACAATGTTGGCTAGTTTCAAAATAAATAAAAATATCAAACTTGGGCAAAAAAATTCCGCCAACGCTACCCGGCAAGTCTAATCCTGGCAACTATTAGATAAAAAGCAACCCTCCACAAATTCTCTTCGCAACTCCCTTCTCTCTCACTCCTCCTTGCTGCCGGGGATATCTCTCCTAACCCTGGACCCAGCCATATACACACCTGCTCTCACTCACACCTCTGTCCTCCCTCCCTGCTAAGGGTGTTAACCCATCTAACATAATACCTACAGAATACCTATTGTAATCCCTATTCATTGTCTCCCATCTTTCTTCCCTTCTCCTGTGCCCTCTGGGACATCCGTTCTATGACTAACAAGGCTCTGAAAGTCATCTACAGATCGCCGACTTCTGCATCCACCTTTCTCTCCACCTTTTGAATCCTGGCTTCCCTTCTTTCTCTCCCCTGACTCTCTTATCCTTTTACTGGGGGGACTTCAACTGTCATATTGCTGATCCCTCAGTCTCCCGGACATCTTGCCTTCTCTCATTGACCTTCCCCATGGCTTCCCACCAATGGACCAATTCCAGTACCCAAAGAGATGGTCACTCTCTGGACCTGCTCTTTAGTCCAAACTGTTCCCTTTCTGATTTCTCTACCTCCAGTTTCCGCTGTCAGACCATCACCTCCTATCGTTCACCATACACTCCCCTGACCCTCTCCTACCTGTTCTACTCGCTACTCTCGGGACCTTCTCTCCCTTGACCTCTCTGCTCTGGCATCTACCCTGAACGCTACAGAGATGGTAGGAGTACAAAAACACCTCAGCGATGCTTCCCCGAGCAAAGTCCAGATAGTAAATACATCAAAGTCAGTCTCAATGTATAGAAGTCCCAGACAGTATTGTATTGTATGTATGTCTTTATTTATATAGCGCCATAAATGTACATAGCGCTTCACAGTAGTAATACACGTGGTAATCATATAAATAACAGATAATATAAATAACAGGTCATGGGGAATAAGTGCTTCAGACATAAAAGTGACATTAAGGAAGAGGAGTCCCTGCCCCGAGGAGCTTACAGTCTAATTGGTAGGTAGGGAGAACGTACAGAGACAGAAGGAGGGAGTTCTGGTAAGTGCGTCTGCAGGAGCCAAGCTTTATGTATCATGCATATAGTATTAGCCACGGTGCTATTCATATGCTTCTTTAAGCAAGTGGGTCTTAAGGTGGGTCTTAAAGGTGGATAGAGAGGGTGCCAGTCGGGTACTGAGGGGAAGGGCATTCCAGAGGTGTGGGGCAGTCAGTGAAAAAGGTTTAAGGCGGGAGAGGGCTTTAGATACAAAGGGGGTAGAAAGAAGACATCCTTGAGAAGAACGCAAGAGTCGGGATGGTGCATAACGAGAAATTAGGGCTGAGATGTAACGAGGGGGCAGAAGAGTGTAAAGCTTTAAAAGTGAGGAGAAGAATGGAGTGTGAGATGCGGGATTTGATCGGAAGCCAGGAGAGGGATTTCAGGTGGTGAGACGAGGAGACAGATCTAGGAAAGAGTAGAGTGATTCTGGCAGCAGCGTTTAGGATAGATTGTAGGGGAGACAGGTGAGAGGCAGGAAGGCCGGACAGCAGGAGGTTACAGTAATCAAGACGGGAGAGAATGAGGGCCTGAGTCAGAGTTTTAGCAGTCGAGCAACAGAGGAAAGGGCATATCTTTGTGATATTACGGAGGAAAAAGCGACAGGTTTTAGTAACATTTTGAATGTGAGAGGCGAGAGGAATCGAGTGTGACCCCTAGGCAGCGTGCTTGGGCTACTGGGTGAATGACCCCTGCATGAAACGTGTAGGAAGACTTCTCCCTTACTGTTTTTTAATGTGCCAATAAATACTTTGTTGTACTAGCAGACGGTCAGTCCAGTCTTCATTTTACCCTGCACGCTAACCTCTCTTCTCTCTCTCCTCTCTCGAACCTGACAAACTTGGCAACTCTATCCTGACCTCCTCTCTTGATCTCCACGCCCCTTCTCGGCTCCGGCCCACCCCGTTCCTCTAACCTAGGGGGGGCACAAACGTCTCCCCCAGCGCACCCCTGACTGCTCTCCTCAACCGGCTTGGCGCCCCACCCTCCTTCCTTGTTTTCGGCGTCAAATGACGCAGCGGGGTCACGTGACGTCACATTGCGCCGCAATCCCCCCAAAATTTAATTTAAATGTCATGGGGAAGGGCAGCCAACAAATAATCCCTTTATACCTTGCACTCACGAAACACAGAAATTAGGTGGGAACGTTTAAATCCCAGGGTCTCAATACTTACACATGACTTAATAAAGTTTATTGTTTTATTAACGATTTGCTTTGCAATATTCAAGATGAAGGGGTATGGAGACCCTGCGATTTAACTCTTCCCACCTAATTTCTGTGTTCCAAAGTATAAAGGGATTCTTTTTGGCTGACCTCTCTTCAATCAACCATTTTTGAATATATGCTTATTACCGTCCCTTATGCACCTTGTGAATATCATAATACTATACATCTTTACAGATACACCTGGCTGAGCGGCAGCTATATTTCTGTATATCCTTTACAATCTATCCAAAACTTGCTGCTAGAATAATTTCATTTTCTCCCCCAAACAGTCGTTGCTCAGTCTGCTCCTTAAATCCCTCTCCTGACTTCCCACAAAATTTCCCTCCTCACCTTCAAGGCTCTTCGCTCATCTGCTCCCTCATACATATCAGCTTTGATCTCTCGTTGTGCCCCTGCTCGTCTCCTGCGCTCTGCCCATAACTGCCTCCTTTCCAGCCCTTTCCTCTCTACTGCTCTCGCTCTCTCTCGCCTTAAACCTTTTCCTCAGTGCTCCTTATCTGTGGCACTCCCTCACACTCAATATACGCCAACCAACTCTTAGATTGTTAGCTCTTCGGGGCAGGGATTTCCTTTCCTACTGTCTGACTTTGCTGCGCTTATTGTATTATTATAATTCCCCGTGCTGTATTCTGTGTGAAGCGCTGAGTACACTTTTGGTGCTATATAAATAAAGACATACAATACAATACAACCCTTTAAGGCAAACCTTAAAACTCACCTCTTACATGAAGCATCCAATAGCCTGGACACAATGCTACTGTCCCACACCCAGTGTCACGCCAACCACCCATTGGGGCCAGGCACTGCCATCTATTGCACTTATCCACAATCAAGGCCAGGGCACTGCCATCTATTGCACTTACCCACCATCAAGGCCAGGCACTGCCATCTACTGCACCTACCCACCATCAAGGCCAGGCACTGCCATCTATTGCACTTACTCACCATCAAGACCAGGCACTGCCATCTACTGCACCTACCCACCATCAAGGCCAGGCACTGCCATCTACTGCCCCTACCCACCATCAAGGCCAGGCACTGCCATCTACTGCCGCCTACCCACCATCAAGACCTGGCACTGCACCTACCCACCATCCAGGGCCAGGCACTGCCATCTACTGCACTTACCCACCATCAAGGCCAGCCACTGCCATCTACTGCCCCTACCCACCATCAAGGCCAGGCACTGCCATCTACTACACCTACCCACCATCAAGGCCAGGCACTGCCATATACTGCCCCTACCCACCATCAAGGCCAGGCACTGACATCTACTGCACCCTACCCACCATCAAGGCCAGGCCTGCCATCTACTGCACTTACCCAACCATCAAGGCCAGGCACTGTCATCTACTGCGCCCACGCCACCATCAAGGCCAGGCACTTACCCACCATCAAGACCAGGCACTGCCATCTACTGCACGTATTCCCTCACCCGCTGTCCCTGTAAGTCTCCCAACATTCCACCTAGATTGTAAGCTCTTCGGGGCAGGGATTTCCTTTCTCCGCTAAGTACACTGTGGGTGCTGTATAAATAACGGTTTACATGCAGACGGCTCTAGAGCGGGGTGCACAAGTGGGGGCGCATGAGATTTTCGGGGGGGGGGGGGCAGTTACCGAGGCCCCCCCGTGACGTCATTTAATTTGGATATCCGTATACATCAATAACAAAATGTTATATAATATTAGAATTATTTGTATTAAAAAATAGGAAATAAATAATGTCACTAATCAATTATAATTCATTTCGTCCTGTATAAATAATATTAACTAGCTGAGAGACCGGCGTTGCCCGTGAGTTAAATTTCCCGCTAGGAGGGGGGGACACAGTGGACAGGAGGGGGGGACAGTGGACAGGAGGGGGGGGACAGTGGACAGGAGGGGTGGGGGCGGGGACAGTGGACAGGAGGGTGGGACAGTTGACAGGAGGGGGGGGACAGTGGACAGGAGGAGGGGGTACAGTGGACAGGAGGGGGGTGGACAGTGGACAGGAGGGGGGGGGGACAAATGGACAGGAGGGGGGGTTGCTTAAAATATTCCGGGTCCCTCCTCTCCACTCCCCCTGTATGTTCTTCTCCGCTCCCCCCTCTCTCGGCTCCTCCCCCCCCCCATGCGCAGCTCTGGTCCCCCACCCCTACAGTGTCTGACACACACACACAGTGTCCCACTCACACACACAAATATGTCACTCTTCTCCTTCGGGCGCCGCATCTTAGGCCTCGGAGTGCTGCGAGGAGGAAGGGGGTCCTTCCGAGTGCCACCCATCTTAGGCACTCGGCGCCGTGAGGCAGCTGCAGGCTGCCTGCCCCACTGCCTGTCCCCCCGCCGGGGAGGGAGGTGAGTGAGAGCGCCGGGGAGGGAGGTGAGTGAGCGCCGGGGAGGGAGGCGAGTGAGCGCCGGGGAGGGAGGTAAGTGTGATGGGGGGGGGAGAGAACAGAGTGTGTGAGTGTGAGTGTGTGTGTGTGTGTGTGGCGGAGGGGGAAGAGAGTGGCAGACGGGTGACGTCAGACCCACCAATCTGATTGGCCAGAGGCTGAGGACCAATTGGATTCACCGCAGCTAGCACCAACCTATCGATTTTATATATTAAGATCTATTTCATAACTTATTATAGTACAAATTTGAGATAAAAGAAATTTCGCCAACGTGGAGCTCGAACCCACGACCCTGAGATTAAGAGTCTCATGCTCTACCGACTGAGCTAGCCGGGCAGATATGCCCATGCTGCTCCCACTCTCACTATGATATGAGTGATAGATCCAATAAGTGGTTCAGATGGTTCTACCTATGTTCTAGAACAGGGGTGTGCAAACTGGGGGGGGGCACGACACCCCAGGGGGGGGGGGGGCGCAAGATTTTTCCACGGGCGATGCGGCGGTTTGCAGAGGCCCTGCGCTCTTCCCCAAGGCATTTAAATGAAATGCCGAGGGGAACGCATGAGGCCTCTGCAACGTCCTTATCCCTTGTCTTCTGCGACACATCGTCATCTGACGCCGAAGACAAGGTAAGGAGGGGGGCGCGAGTCGGGGAGGGGGGGGGGATAGCAGGCAGGGGGGCAAGCTGGTGTTCC